>NC_090776.1:14519849-14619849 GCF_040054535.1 Antennarius striatus
TGCCCGAGGCTATCCCCAGCATCACAGCGAACACATAACCAGTTGCATTACTAATTCTGAACAATTATTTGTATGTTAGTGAATGAAAGCAGCTTTAGCTCTTCTAAGTGATCGGAGAGCTGCGTGTATACACATACACACACACACACACACACACACACACACACACACACACGCACAACGATTTTTAGAAAAAATAGCTTTGATTATCTCACCGGCCAGTCTGATCATGTTTACACAATGAGCCACGCGTCTTTGTTCAGCAATGACTGGGGAACATGAGAAAGCAGGTCCACGCTTGGCGCTGAAAAATCAACCATTATATCATGAAAAACAAGAGTGGCAGCGAAGTTACTGAAAGTTAAAGAAGTTACAAACTATGCTGATCGATCGATCTGTAATGCAGGCGCATTCGAATGGTGCAAGTAAACAAGTGCACATGAACGCTTGGTGGAGGGCAGTGTTGATCGAGGCAGCTCAGGGGGATGGGTGTGTAGATAGGGAAGGCTCAGAGGGGGGAGGGCTGGAGATAGGGAGCTGAGAGCTATGCACCATTACAACAGAGCTTTTGAGAGCGGAAGAAAATTTATCAGTATTCAATCAAATATATTGAGGACCACGGATCACTTTGGGGCAAGACATTTCAAATGGAGTGTAGTTGGACATCTGGCAGCTGAATGATATGAATTAAAAAAAAGCATAATATGGGACCTTTAAAGTGATTCAACATCAGAATCAGTGAATCATGGTGAAAAAAATAGCATGAAAATACTTTCTTGGTAATTTGAAGAAAACTAAAAGGAAAGGCAAGGATAAAAACAGCCTAAAGTCAGTACTAAGAGGAATTGTGTTATAAAAAAAGTAACAGACCAAATTAAAAAAAAAAAAATTGGAGAAAAAACAAAGATATAAATTTCCAATGTTTTTCATGATTTGGAATGTGTTCATTTCTCTTAGCCGAATATGAACACATGTCTCCCTGTTGGTTCATGTAAAAAAAAAAAAAACTTGCTTGACTGGCATGTATTCCAGTAGCAGCAGGCAGCTTAAGGTGGACTAAGATTCCACCAATCTGCTGTGCCAACAAATATGGGGCCAGCAAAACACAGGTTGTTGGTGTTAAGCGGTAAATCTCAGCTTTCACTGACAAAAAGGACAGGGACGGAGAGCTGTGAAGTGACTCAGCCATTTGAGCAATTTTCCATCTTATCTTAAATGAGCAACAGCTATGTTTAGTTTAAATAAATTTAAAACTTTAAACTTTAAACTTAAAAAAAAATAAAATAGATTTAAAAAACTAGCGGCTGTAGTTGCGCTATCCGTCCACTAGCCAGAGCATTCATGACTGTGAGTACCTTTAATCAATTGTGAACATCCCCCATTGTTATGTCAATGAGGCCATTCTGAGCCTCATCAAGGAAACCTGATTACTTGAACACTTTGCCATCTTAGAAAGAAGTCAACACGCATGGGTTTTTTCCTTAGCTGCTGAGATTTACTGATAAAAGTACTACAAAATACTGTAGTACAAAAATATCTAAAAACATAGTCAAATTAGATTTTATTTCTATAGCTCTCAGTGACGTGTGGTGAGGTTCACGGAGGTGAGGCACCGACGTAAAGGTCAGTTCTATGAGTCAAAGTGGCATATTTGCAACTCTGTCTGGCAAAATACACCATATTAAAAAACCTGACATTAAAAAATTAAATTCATGATTAAATTCATTGCGAGTGGACCACTCAGTTCGAACAGGGCGGATTATTTCCTGATCTGATGTTCGAAGCAGATATTTAAGTTCCGACGTTCGTCTTCATTTATTAAAAATCTTGTTTCAATCGATCGGTAGTCCAGTTGGAGATGAGATGCAGCGATTTGCTGCTGCACTGTGTGTCCTAAACAAATTTTTAACCAGTTTTTAAAGTCAGGATGCTAATATACTGGCAAATGCGATACTCTGTTTTACTCTGTAACGTGTTGTTTCAGGTATCAACTACATTTGCAAGTCAATTGCAGCAAACCAGGCACCTTCGTATAGCAGTGACTCCTCTTGAAATTTCAGAAAAGGCTGGAAGTTCAGCTTTGAGGGTAGTTCATTCATCATTGCCAGTTTCTCCATGTGTTTCCGCAAACTAATAGAATGGACCGCCACTAGATACCAGAATACAGCACTGACACTTGACGATGGCATTTTTTAGACTAATTAAGTTTAAAGTGGGTTATTTCTGGCGCCAGTGTAGTTGGGAAATACTGAGATAAGTCAGTCAGATTTTTAGTATAGATTTTTAGGTACGCCTTATAGCAGCGGTCCCCAACCTTTTTTGCGCCACGGACCAGTTTGATCTAAGACAATATTTTCACGGACCGGTCTTCATTTGTTCGACAATCGTTAATGACGCCAGGACAGCTGTAGTCTAATAATAAATCGTCCGCAGTGGTTTTATGTAAAATGTAGACATCAACAGACAATAAACAAACTTTTTTTTCATAAATTGATCATCAACATCTCTATTTCATCTCTGTAAACAAAATAATTATAAGAAATAATTACATTAAAAACTCGATTCAAGTGACTGCACTGATGAGGTTTACTTTGAAATTTCGCGACTTACAATCAGTGCATTCAACGCAGGAGAAATATTGATCATTTCCAATAGAAAGGTGAACAAGTCAATCAAATAATAGTAATTACAATAATGAGAATTAGTGGATGGGGACCGCTGATCTAGGGGTAACGGGAGACAATGACACCTGAAGTGTGTACCCTACGTCCGGTCTACTCCGCAGTTTGGTTTGGTTTGGTTTTCGGTCACAGCAGAAAATCGCTTCACAAAGACAGGAGGTTGGAAATGGAAGCAGGGTTTTCGATACTTTTTGGGCGATCTCAGGATAATCTGCCTTGACTTTAATCCAGAACACTAGTTCGTTTATGGGCGCTTCATTGTGTGTGTTGATAACCTGTCATGTGACCGAGACCCGTAAAGCAGGACAGATGCATGAATTTGTCAGTGCGTCATTCCACACAGACGTCACTTTTCAAATTTAACGTCTTTCAGACTCCGAAATAAATAAAATGGAAGTAATGTAAATAAATTCTTCTTTCTGAGCTGCCCGGTACCAAATGACCCACGGACCGGTACTGGTCTGCGGCCCGGGGGTTGGGGACCACTGCCTTATAGTGCACAAAATGCTGTATTGCTTTCCTACCATATTTCTATTTTCTGAAAATTAGAACTCTTGTTTTAAAATAGAAGAATTAACACTTATTTGTATTGCTGGGTTTTCAGCAGTGGACCTCACATTCAATAACATTCAAACTATGAGGGGAAAAACATGATTGAAAGGAGGCGTTCAAAGTTTAGATGGGAAACCAACAAATGTCTTCATTTATTTTGTGTACTGAAATGCACATAAATCTTGGAAATGAAACTACTTTGGCCCAGAGGTAACTGACAGAGACATAGTCGGATGAAGACATCTGATTGACAGGGGTAAAATGATTGTGGACAGTCAACCAGTCAGAGAGTGGTTTCAACTGTCATCTCAGTCAACATGGGAATATGGAGACAAAACGGTGTCAGTCTGTGCTTATGTGCTTCTAAGAAGGACAGGAAGCAACGGAGATATGGAGAGAGACAGTTTATTTTCCTGTAACCACGACACAGTTGGTCGGTCGGTCAGGCAGTGAAAGATAGTGATGAATGAATCACGTTAAGATTCTTGTATTCGTAAATTCATATTTAATTAGTTGTTTTTGACTTCAGACAAAAATTTGGTTGGTTCTAAAATGGAGTTGCCACAGCAGAAATCTTAAATTGATGCAGTGGGTTAAGAGAAATACATTTTCGAACTTTTGTTGATTAAGCTGGGAAATCAGTTGACTGACCATCATAAGTAAACTCTGGCTCAAATCTTCCAATCTGAAATCTTCCATTTTTAAGAAAAATCATTGAAAGATCTGTTTTTAATCAGTTAAATGGCTTTTCAAGACAAAACTGTTATGTCTTCCAGTCAGGTTTCAGACAGCACCACAGCACTGAGACTGCTCTGATGAATAACATACATCTGAATACAGATGGTGGAAAAATGTCAGTATTGGCTCTACTAGATCTCAGTGCAGCATTTGACACAGTTGACCATATTATATTATTGCAACAATTGGAGAACTGGTTGGGTCTTTCTGGTCCTCTACTTCTTCAGTTGAACAAAAACAAAACTGAGGTGATTTTGAAGCCAGAGACATGACTACAGGTCACCACAGAGTTCAAGTCAACACACCTACAAACCAGGACAGAAATCTGCATCTAGTGATTGACACAGACCTAAACTTTGAGAAACTCTTTAAAGCTATCAAATGAAGAACATCTCAAGGATAAAAGATTTGATGTCACAGACGAATCTGGAAAAAACGAATCCATCCATTCATCTTCAGTCAGCTTGATTATTTTAACAGCATCTTTATTGGTCACCTAAAACATTAGTTAGACTCCAGAAACTCATTAAGAACTCTGCAGCTCAAGTTCTCAGTAAGACCAGAACAGTGGACCACATGAGTCCAGTTCTGAGGTCCTTACACTGGCTACCTGTCCATCAGAGGATATACTTTAAAGTTCAGTTGCTGGTCTATAAAGTTTAGGACCAAATAAATCAGTGACCTAACCAAGTATGATCCCACCAGACTCCTCAGGTCATCTGGATCCAGTTCTCAGAGTCAGAACCAGTAATGGAGAAGCTGTGTTCATCTTTTATGCTCCACATGTAAGGAACAAACTCATTGAAAGTCTCAGATTAGCTGAAACACTCAGTTTATTTAAATCTGGGTTGAACGCCCACCTGTTCTCAGCTGCATTTAAACCGATTTTTATTCAGGAGTTCCAGTCCGCATGGAGTATTTTGTTACTCTTTTTAATGTTCAGTCTTTGTTTTTCAATTTACATATGTTTTTATTCTTTTATGTTGAAATGCTGTCTTGCCAACATTGTTTGATGATAGGTCACAATGTACAGGAATGCACACACTTGGCTCTATTAATGATTGTATTGAAACAAGACAATGAACTCAGGTCATCTGAGTTCATTGCAGAGCTATATTCACAAAATACAGTCGAAATCATTTCTCTAATGTTATCTTTAAAGTTAACTTTGTTACATTTGTTGTCTTTAACATTTTTTAAATTAACAATAAATAGATAAATCTTCTTCTTCTTTTCCTTTCGGCTTTTCCCTTCAGGGGTCGCCACAGCGAATCAATTTCCTCCATCTAGCCCTGTCCTTTGAATCCTCTTCTCTCACACCAACTATCTTCATGTCTTCCCTCATTACATCCATAAACCTCCTCTTTGGTCTTTCTCTAGGCCTCCTGCCTGGCAGTTCAAAACTCAGCATCCTTCTACCAATATATTCACTATCTCTCCTCTGGACATGTCCAAACCATCTCAGTCTGGCCTCTCTGACTTTATCTCCAAAACCTCTAACATGTGCTGTCCCTCTGATGTACTCATTCCTGATCCTATCCTTCCCGGTCACTCCCAGAGAGAACCTCAGCATCTTCATCTCTGCAACTTCCAGCTCTGTCTCCTGTCTTTTCTTCAGTGACACTGTCTCTAGACCAAACAACATCGCTGGTCTCACCACAGTTTTGTACACCTTTCCTTTCATTTTAGCTGAAACTCTTCTATCACACATCACACCTGACACCTTCCTCCACCCGTTCCATCCTGCCTGTACACGCTTCCTCACCTCTTTTCCACACTCTCCATTGCTCTGGACTGTTGACCCTAAGTACTTAAAATCCTCCACCTTCTTGATCTCTTCTCCCTGGAACCTCACTCTTCCACGTGGGTCCCTCTCATTCACACACATGTACTCTGTCTTACTGCGGCTAATCTTCATTCCTCTCCTTTCCAGGACAAACCTCCACCTCTCTAGCTTCTCCTCCACCTGTTCCCTGCTCTCACTACAGATCACAATGTCATCTGCAAACATCATAGTCCATGGAGATTCCTGTCTAACCTCGTCTGTCAGCCTGTCCATCACCATAGCGAACAAGAAGGGGCTTTGAGCTGATCCCCAATAACTAGATAAATAATGTACTGACATGATCCCCATAGGGAAATCTGAAATGATCCCCATAGGGAAATCAATAAACCACTCTATCACATAGGTTATTAGTGGCATGCATATACAGACCCTTTCCAAAAAATTAGAATGTAGTGGAAAAGTTGTTTAATTTCCATAATTCCATTCAGAAAGTTAAACTTTCATATATTATAGATTTATGGCCCACAATTTATAAAAATTCAAGGTATTTGTTTATTTTTACATAATTGTTGGCCAGTTCATAAAACACATGAAAACAGGATTTCAAAAAATTGGAATACTGTGAAGAAATCACCATTCATTTCTCAGTTTTTGCAGAAAAGAAAGAAATCAATCAAAATATGGTACTTTCAAAACGATATATCAATCATCAATACTTGGTTGGGAATTCCTTTGCCCTAATCACTGCCTTGTTGCAACGTGGCATTGAGCCAATCAGCCTGTGGCATTGCATAGGAGTTATGGAAGGCCAGATTTATTTGATGCTTGCTGTCAGCTCTTCTTTGTTGTTGGGTCTGGTGCCCCTCATTTTCCTTTTGAGAATACCCCATAGATTCTCAATGGGGTTAAGTTCCGGCGAGTTGGCTGGCCATCAACTCACACCAGGTTTTGGTGCTCCTGGCAGTATGGGCAAGGGCCAGGTCCTGCTGGAAGATGAAATCTGCATCTCCATGCAGATCCTCATCAGAAGGAACCATGAAGTCCTCCAAAACATTCTGGTAGACTGTTGCGGTGACCTTGGATTTAAGTAAGCAGAGTTTACCAACACCTGCACTGGACATTATACCCCAAATCATGACTGACTGTGGATATTTCACACTGGACCTCAAGCAGCTTGGGTTCTGTTCCTCACCTGTCTTCCTCAAAACCCTTGGACCTTGATTCCCAAATGAAAGGCACACTTTACTTTCACCAGAAAAAAGGACCTTGAACCACTGGCCAACAGTCCAGTCCTTCTTCTCCTTGGCCCAGTTGAGCCGCTTCCTATGTTGGCTCTGGTTCAGAAGTGGCTTGACCCGAGGAACCCGGCAGTTGTGGCCCATCTCTTTTGCTAGTGCATCTTCTCCTGCCACATTTGTCCCTTCCACTAGACTTTCCATTGATATGCTTAGACACAGCTCTCTATGAACAGCCAGCCTCCTTAGCTATGAACTTTTGAGGTTTACCCATCCTATGGAGGGTATCAATGATGGTCTTCTGGGCAGCTGTCATGTCTGCAGTCTTCCCCATATTGAACCGACCTGAGACATTTGAACCAAACAAAAGCAATCAAATAACACCTGGGGAAACCTATGCATGTGCTTTGAGTTCAGTAGATGATTAGTGTGTGACACTCAGTTTAAAACATTCATGCCCTGATGATTTCTTCACAGTAGTCTAATTTTTTGAAATCCTGTTTTCATGGGTTTTATGAGCTGGAAGCCAAAATTATGTAAAAATAAACAAATAAATACCTGAAATTGTTTAAGTTGTGGGCCATGAATCTATAATATATGAAAGTTTAACTTTCTGAATGGAATTATGGAAATTAAACAACTTTTCCACGACATTCTAATTTTTTGGAAAGGGTCTGTATATAATGAGCACTGGCCCAAAGCACACATAAACACACGAGGAGCCTGTACGCAAGCGGGTGAGGGGGAGGTAGATCCTTCATGGTGCGCCCACAATAAGCAGCTTATAAAGGAGACAGTGCCTTGCTCAAGGGTGCCTCGGCAGTGCTCAGGAGGTGAGCTGACACCTCCCTCTATCAGCTGACACTCCGAAGGTGACTGGGCGGGAGCGGAAATCGAACTACCAATCCAACGAACATTGGACGACCTGCTCTACCACTGAGCCACTGCCGCCCCAATCTCCTTACTTCATTCATTCATTCATGCCAGCGCATCAGTTTCGTCTTCATGATAGACATGAAAGACGAACAACCATTCACCCATACACTCACACCTACGGACAATTTGGAACCAACCAATCCACCTGAACTGCAATCCACCTGAAAACCAGAGAACATAAATAAAAATACTGGAAAAACAAAACTTTGAAATACAAGAGGAAAAGTGAAAGTATTAGCAAGACTTGAGCGAGACATTAATATATCTATTCTGTTTGGGCAACGGATTGTTTGTTAAAGACCAGCAGAGCAATGACGTGACTCACCAACATAGACTGAGTCATCACAGATGTCATACCACAGTCCAAACACAAAAAAGGCTCTTCTACACTGTGGAAGTGTCATTTTTGATTAGTGCAGGATAGAAGTAGGGGGGAAGTGGCATTGGAAAGAGTGCTAATTATTCCAGATGATGGACCTGGACATCTCTGCCTGCTTGAGTCTGTCTGAAAACACAGACTGTGTGACAAGACTGGGGATGTGACATTCACATGTCTTCTTTTCCTTTCGGCTTTTCCCTTCAGGGGTCGCCACAGCGAATCAGTTGCCTCCATCTAACCCTGTCTTCTGCATCCTCTTCTCTCACACCGACTACATGTCTAAACTGATGTTTTAAAGTGTCTGAATGAAAAGACGATGCTAGCATGTTTGAGTTTATAGTTGCTATTAAAATAAAGATACCCGCATATCATTTAGAGCAGCCATGCACACAGAGGTAGCAGAAAGCTTAGTACAAGCTAGTTTCACTGCTACATACATAAACTAAAGGGTGTGACAAAGCATTTTAGGTCAATACATACAGTGCTATCCATACTACTCCAATTGATATCCAATTGATATAATCTCAAAAAACGAGGGAGCTCCAGGAATAAGCATGGATTCATTACAACAGACATTATAAGAACTTTACTCCTTGTTGCATCAGTTTTTAAAAAGATGTAAAATGAAAACAATGTGTGTGTGAAATATTTAGATGTGATGATAACATGTACAATTTGAAAGTATTTCCCATAGCTAGTTTAAATTCATCAATTTTTCATTATGCATCTGTGTTGAAGTCACTTTGATATATCAGTGAAAATGATGAGTTGCTTACAGTAAAAACTTATCTCAGACTATTTGCAAAATAGTCTAAAAAATATACTCCTGAAAGAAACAGTTCATTTTATAGGAAGGCAACATCATGATCAGATAATGTGAATTAAAAACAATATAAATGTAATGTCCAGAGAATGTAAATAGACACTTGAGGAATCTGTCAAGCAAACAATTATTCATGTCTAACTATGCGGGATGAATTCAAGGTTTCATCGAGTGCTGGTTGGGTTCAGTAACAGCAGCATCTGAAGAGTCACCAAGAAGACACCATATATGGCTGATATTCTCTATTTGAAATACAAGGCTTCTTTTAGCAAAGTGATACCCAGAAGATTTTGTGTCACTTCCAGTTTATTTCAGTGCTTAAACACAGTGCTATCTCCATGACAACTACCGTATGTTGATTGCGTGTATAGAGGGTTGATGTTCCAAGAAACTTTATACTGACAATGATGTCGGAAGAGAGGAATAAGGTTTTGATTGATAAGCAAAGCTCCCTACCTTAGGCTCTACTTGGCTCTAACAGGGACAAAGCAGTCAGTCAGCCACACATGCCACTGACATTTGTTATAAATTATTGGCAATTTTATCAGACAGTGAAATACAAAAAAAGCTACAGATAGAGAAGAGGAAGAGAGACAAAAAATATAAATACACAACCTTTTTCACAAGTTCTGGTGCATTTGTTTTTAGTTTAAGCTCAGCATCCCTGTCTCTCTGGTATTGATATCTCCCCACAAACCGTCCATCAGTTATGCATTACAAAAAAAAATATGACAAAGCATGAGGTTAGTACAACTTTGCTAAAAAATGTGCTATATTTTACCTTGAAGCGTCAGTTCACACAGATTACAAATTTACATATATTCTATATACTCAACAAAAATATAAACGCAGCACTTTTGTTTTTGCTCCCATTTTTCATGAAATGGACTTAAAGATCTATAATTCATTCTAGATACACAATATCACATTTATCTCAAACATTGTTCACAAATCTGTCTAAATGTGTTATAGTGAGCATTTCTGCTTTGCTGAGATAACCCATCCCACCTCACAGGTGTGCCACATAAAGATGCTGATCTGAAATCATGATTAGTGCACAGGTGTACCTTATACTGCCCACAATAAAAGGCCACCCTGAAATTTTTTTTTTTTTTTTTTGCTTTATTGGGGGTCTGGGGACTCAGAACCAATCATTATCTGGTGTGACCACCGTTTGCCTCATGCAGTGCAACACATCTTCTTCGCATAGAGTTTATCAGATTGTCAATTGTGGCCTGTGGAATGTTGGTCCACTCCTCTTCAATGGCTATGCGAAGTTGCTGGATATTATTGGAAACTGGTACACGCTGTATACGCCGGTCAAGCACATCCCAAACATGCTCAATGGGTGACATGTCCGGTGAGTATGCTGGCCATGCAAGAACTGTGATATTTTCAGCTTCCAAGAATTGTGTACAGATCCTTGCAACAATGGGCCGTGCATTATATTGCTGAAACATGAAGTGATGTTCATGGATGTATGGCACAACAATGGGCCTCAGGATCTCATCAAGGTATCTCTGTGCTTTCAAAATGCCATCAATAAAATGCACCTGTGTTCTTCGTCCATAACAGATGCCTGCCCATACCATAACCCCACCACCATGGGCCACTCGATCCACAACATTGACATCAGCAAAGCGCTCACCCACACGACGCCACACACGCTGTCTGCCATCTGCCCTGAACAATGTAAACCGAGATTCATCTGTGAAGAGAACACCTCTCCAACGTGCCAGACGCCATCGAATGTGAGCATTTGCCCACTCAAGTCTGTTGCAGCGATTATCTGGAGTCAGGTTAAGACCCCGATGAGGACGACGAGCATGCAGTTGAGCTTCCCTGAGATGGTTTCTGACAGTTTGTGCAGAAATTGTTTGGTTATGCGAACCAATTGTTTCAGCACCTGTCTGAGTGGCTGGTCTCAGACGATATAGGTGAACCTGCTGGATGTACAGGTCCTGGGCTGGTGTGGTTACACGTGGTCTGCGGTTGTGAGGCAGGTACTGTCATATTCTCTGAAATGCCTTTGGAGACGGCTTATGGTGGAGAAATGAACATTCAATGTACGAGCAAAAGATCTGGTTGACATTCCTGCTGTCAGCATGCCAATTGCACGCTCCCTCAATGCTTGTGGTCTCTGTGGCATTTTGCTGTGAGACAAAACTGCACATTTCAGAGTGGCCTTTTATTTTGGGCAGTATAAGGTACACCTGTGCACTGATCATGATGTCAGATCAGCATCTTTATGTGGCACACCTGTGAGGTGGGATGAATTATCTCAACAAAGCAGAAGTGCTCACTATCACACATTTAGACAGATTTGTGAACAATGTTTAAGACAAACGGTAATATTGTGTATCTGGAATGAATTATAGATCTTTAAGTCCATCTCATGAAAAATGGGAGCAAAAACAAAACTGTTGTGTTTATATTTTTGTTGAGTGTATATTCCATGTGTCCCAGCCATTTTCAGAAAATATGAGAAGGTCCTTCAAACAAGTGTTTAAAGTCTTTGTTTAAAGTGTCCCCCAAAAATATTCTCAATATTGTTAAAAAAAGAGAAGGACATCAAATGTATTTTATATGCATTTTGGAATCTGTCTGCATATGCATCTGTGAGACAGTGAGCGTAATGCACAGTAATTTCATGTCAATCAAAGAATCTGTTCAAAATTGTATTCTTATAACATAGTTCTCAAGTTGAAGTAGATTAGTCATTTTCTGAGGTGGCCTTTTCATCCATTCTAGTTCAAACATGTCTTCTCAGTGTTTCTTCTAGTAACATTTAGCAATGGGAGGTGACAGGCAGACATGAAGAGGAACTAGAAGCCACAAAGGTCAGGTAAACCATATCGTACCTGATGGAAATGTATAATAAACTTGTTAACTTCCTTTCTCTAATGCATATGATAGCCTCTTTATTTATCTCTCACCTGCGATCCGTTGATCCCAATTTTATTAAATATTTTTTTTTATTTTAAAAAGTTAGTTGCCTTGCTACATTTGGATGCCAATGAACATAGGCAGAAGAAGCTAGAATCTCCTCAATTTTCTGTTACTGTATATATATAACTCCTGAAAATTTGCTTTTTTCGAAGTTTATTTTTTGCCAAACATGAACTTCAGATTTCTTACAATCAAAATTTGAAACTCTAATACAGTGGTACCTCTACTTACGAAATTAATTGGTTCTGGAAGAAATTTTTTTAAGTAGAAAATTTTGTAAGTAGAGACGCATTTTTCATGCAAATCAAATCAAATCAAACTTTATTTGTATAGCACTTTTCATACATAAAAAATGCAACTCAAAGTGCTTCACAAGATAAAACGTGATAATGAAACATACAACAACAAAAAAGTGACATATATAGCCCCCCCCCCATTCTCTCTCTCTCTCACACACACACACACACACACACACACACACACACACACACACACACACACACACACACACACACACACACGTCTACAGTCACACATACAGTAAGCAGACTGTTAACATGGCTTGGCACCGAGGATCCAGGTGAGGAGAAGCCACCCATGGGGGCCATCCACACCGAGAGGCACCACAGTCCGCAGCCACAGGAAGCACCGCCACAGAGACCCCCCCTCAACCCCGACAGACCAGTGCCCAAGGGATCCCAAGGGCAACGCCCCCATGGGCAGACCAGACACAACTCCCAGTGTGGAGGGCCCCCAAGAGGAAACAGTGGAGCTAAAAACTAAAAGATTTAGACAATGGAATAAAAACAAACAAAGATGAAATGTATAAAAATGTTGGGGTTTAGAAAAATTTAAAGTAATAAAATGCACAAGGTTTTAAATAAAATAAAAAAAGAAACTAAAACCTCTGTTTTATCCTGGTTGAGCTTTAGGAAATTCTCTGCCATCCATGACTTGATATCTAAAATACAGTTTAAAAGGGCATCAATTGGCCCTGAGTCATCAGGAGACACGGCGATGTACAGCTGCCCAAATTTGTTCCAAGCTCCCCAAAATTCACACATGTTTTATAAAGCATAAAAATGCATCAAACATGTAACAAATACATGTTACAATTAGATTATTACACAAATAAATGAGAGTTTTGCAAAACGTAAAAAACAAAGAATGAAGAATAAAAATGATGGTCATTTAACTTTTAACTGCCATCCTAATTGTTTTTTGCCCTCTTTGGTTCATGCGTTCTTGCCTCACCATGCAAAACAACAGAGTGAATTCCAGTCCTCCTTTTGAACTTCTCCAACCACCCACGTGATGCCTTAAAATCCTTAAACTTCTTTTTGTTTTAATAAGGTGGCGATTGTAGATGCATAACGGCCATATTCTTTGGCGAGATCAACCAAACGCATCCCTATTATCTATTGCTTTGTATGGACAAAAAAAAACAACAACTCTTTTCTTCATCTTTTCTTTTCCTCTTTTCTCCATCACTTGCTTAGGGGCCATAGCGGATAATCTTAAAGTTATTATATTTACGTAAAACTATCAGAACATGTCCTCATTGGCTAAGATGAGGTCCCTCTTAGCCAGTGGGATGCCAGGATGCTAGGTAATAGCCAATAGCAGAGCAGCTATAAGAATGTTGCGTTCAGGAACCTTTGCGAGCTGCAAGTATCAGCCCATACTGTATTTTTACCTTTCGTAACTCGAAATTTATTTTGTAACTAGAGGCAATATTTTCCTGTTGAGGGGTTTCCTAAGGAGAGACATTCGTAAGTAGAGGTACCACTGTAGTATATGACTCCTAGATTAGCAGTCTATAGTCTAACATTATATATTGGTGAGAATAATTTAGCATTTCAAAGGACAATGGTTTTGGTATAGTAAGCACTAGACTGAAGGCTATGCCTGGAGGTTGAGGGTTTTAAAAAGCTGGATACTGTTGTACAGGTTCTGTATAAAATATACATACACAACATTTTAAAGGAAGCTACATCTTCACAAATCTTATTTCATCTCCACACCCATCTCTCTTTTTTCTTGCCTTCATATCAAAGGTGCCTGTCAACCACCTCTGAAATGCTATTTAAAGTGTAGCAGAGGTGCGTTGGTCAGTAGCTAGTGTTTGTTGATATTTAGTTATCTGTGCTTGATTTTTCAGAGTAGACCATTTAGGTATACCAAAGTGGATGTCAAATCCTTTAACTTCTTTAATCAAGGTATTAATCCATCACAGTCTTGGGAACAACATAGAAGATAACGACTTAAATCAAGTAAAACAGATCCAAACCAGTCACCTACACAGCTGTGTGAACTGTCAACATGTTTAAACTGAATTTGCACATGAATGGCAGTGCTTTAACATATTATTGTGCTTTAAGTATTTTATTATTTAATTTCACCACACTGCTAAGAGAAGATCAGAGTCTTTTTTCTTTGCCTGATCTATTTTGGAGTCAATCATTCTACTCTCTCCAACATCTTAAACAGATAATTAAGCTATATTAAAAAACAAAACAAAACAACAACTTAATTTAAATACTTCTTTTCGAGAACATGCTTGTAAATGTGGTAGCTGAGTGACGAACTGCAAGGCCCAAGATTATAGTAATTAGATGAAAATGATGTTAAGTTAACAGGAACGTTTTTAGTATTTGCAGGCTATTGTATATTTATTGTAAGGGAATAACCTCTTGAGGTTGAACCAGTAACGTTATCTTCTGAACTTCAAAACACAACAAGTCCATTGGTCCATAGTGCATGCATATACAATAAACCATTGCATATTAATTGCATGTTTCATGACAGGATACAAGATCACCATTTTGTTTTCCGTGTCTCTCTACCATATGGAGGCTTGTCAGTCACCTCCCTGAAAAATCATGTCTTCCCTGCTGTAACCCAAACACCTTAGATCGTTAGGGCTCAAGTTCAGGTTCAGATCCCTGTGAACGGTGATGGATTATTCACAGAAAGCAATGCTTCTTTTATCTTCCATATGTGAATTAGCCTGTAGTTTATTTACCTTGTCACAATTGTGAACATGTAAACACTGGCCTGTCAAACATTTTTGTATGGTAAAAAATATAACAATAAGGATGTGATACTAAGATGGGTGTGCTTCTGCAAACAGGGCATATGAGGATTTTGGTACTATCTCCTTCTGAAGTCTAGCCTAAGTCACATATTCGAGACTGAGGCTTATTCCTCAGGGTCTCATGGGAGAGTAGGGATTTCTGCTAAAAGCCAGTGAGACCAGCTGACTCATATTTTTACAAAATGTTTGGTATGTTGAATGCTTTAAACACCAGAAATGACAGTAAAACCACAAAACAAATTACAATGGGAGCAGAAAAAGGGGGGGATAGAAGTAGAGGACAGTGTGACTTTGGATAGTGATGGTAGGACTGCCAAACTCGTTTATTTTTGTCAGAAGACTCTCAGGGATGCCGGCTGAACAACTTTTCAACCACATAGTGGTTCAGCCTCCCTTACTACCATTCACCTTGACTGAGTCTTCCGTACATGGCACTTTTGACAGACCGACAGATACTCACTTGTGTGTAGGATTTAACAATCCTATCTCTGTATGGTAAACGGTGAAACTCATTATGTATAAGGATACCAACAGATCCCTCAAAAAATTTAAAAGTGGGATTGCTTGATTATGTACAACACATTTTCCCTGTGATACAATAGTGTGATCAGATGCTAAAATCCTAAATTATAACATGTGTTACCGCATTCATACCTCACCAGTCATTCGATGTAGATCACTGCCCAGTGAGACACCACTAACTTGTTTAATTTAGGTGAAATATGCAAATGCTCAAATTGGAAACCCGTAACAGTGACAGCATGTATTTCTGCAAGCATACCATATCCCATTATATGAAGGTGTCATTTATTTTCCTATGATCAGAAAGCACTTGAACATACCAAAAGTGGTAGTGCTCTGCCTTTGAATCTACCTGCTGCGCTCTGTTGGCCTTGCTTCCTGGCTAAATATTTATTGATCAAAAAAATAAGTACTGCAAAGCTTTACACCAAATAACAATGGTAATTAGTCTCAGATGAAATGAAACATCCATCTATCCATTTTTGTAGAGAGGAGATGGTGATTGTCTTGCCCAACACCACTTTTATGCCTTCAAGGGATCACAATGTTCCCTCTAAGCTCTGCGCGTGCGCAATTGCGCACTGCTTACGCATTTTCAGCACACAAAAAAATGTATGCAACGGACAAAATAAAATTCGATACAAACATTTTAAGTTATATCTAATATTAGATCTAGTCTAATTAATTAGACCTATCATATTTGTTTCTGTACCATTTTGCATTGAAATTCAGTGAGTGGCAGGTGTCCAGCCAATGATACGATAAGGTTCACTGATGCTATGCAACCAATCAGAGCATTGACGGTCCTGCATGTGTGCCCTGCTATACGTACCATGCAGGTTAACTCGTTAACGACTGGAAACGAACGGGCAGCAACACATCCACTCACCAAGCCAAAGTAAAAAAGAAATGTGGTTATTTTAAAATGAAATGGCTGTCAGAGTTTATGCAAATAGACGAACAAGCTGTGAAACTGGATGACTTTTTTTTTCTTTTTGAGAAAGTTCAAAGCAAGAAGCAGACAAAGCCATTAACCTGGACAAAGTGAACAACTACACGGAAAATAAGGTAAAATTTAAGTCAGATTTGTACATATTCTAATGTCATTTATTAAAATATTTTATTTATGTATATTAATCATAAATGCTGTTACTACTAGATAATTTATGGGTAGTAGAAATGTTCATTAAAAAATAGTAATTAAATATTTACAGAAAGAGTTACAGGAATGTATTCTGTATCACAAGCAAAAGCACATGTGATTGTGCAAAATGTTAATGTTTTAATGTGAACAAAATGTTATGTCTGAAAGGTATATGTGTCATTTCTTCAATAACAGGACCCAAAGCCAGGACACAAATGGACCTCACTGGCTAAAGCAGCAATCTTCCCTTTGCCAAAGCAGGATCCTCATATATAACATACCACACATCTCATGAAGAACAAGATTTTTGTCTTTTTTCTTTCATGTGGGCCAATTCACATTAAAAATAAACAAATGAAAATTGCTCCTGTAGTTTGATTCTTTTTATAAGCCATGTAACCTGTTATGATCCAATGTAAGTGGGATACTTTTGTGTGGCCACAGCGTGCAAATCTGATGTTAATCACAGTGGTCCTCAGTGTGCTCTGTAAGCTTGTGTGTTTGCCGAAACACATGAAAAATTAGAGGGAACATTGGTCACAGGTCTGCTGGAGCCTATATCACCTGGTTACATGTGAATGGTGGTGTACAACCCAGACAATATTATTTTGTACTACTTTAAAAAGAAAAAACAATAGGTTTGAAGATAAAGGGGGTTGGCAGTGGCTCAGTTGTAGAGCGGGTCGTCCTACGATTCAAGATCGGCGGTTCGATTCTCGCTCCCGCACAAAAAAAAATATCTGGAGGTGAGTTGACAGTGGGAGGTGTCAGCTCACCTCCGGAGCACTGCCGAGGCACCCTTAAGCAATGTGCCGTCCCCTTTATAAATTGCTCATTTGAGGCACACAAAGAAGGAGCTGCCTGCCACTCTACCCCCCTCTCATGCCTACAGGCCCCCTTGTGTATGTGTGTGTGTGTGTGTGTGTGTTAGAGGGGCCTGTACTCACTAATATACTGTACGTATGTATGCATGTGTTTGAACCACTAACTAGAGTGTGCTTTCTTAATTTCCCTTCAGGGATCAAAGTACCAACCAATTTGCACGTTCAGATTATCTCCGTTATTACAAATAATCATGTTTGCACATAAAACAGGTTAATCTATAGATGTCATGGCATAGAAATTAAGGTCAATGGCTAATTGACGTAGCCATATAGTAGTGATGCCTTTATCTACTCTATTTTGAGATGTCTTCACCTTCTGTTTATTGTACAGGTGTTCCTGTGGACACTGAACGAATGCCAACAGAAGCAGAAAACATCTGCTGTTAAGAGATACCCAGGTAGCATGCTCACAGTTAAACCACATAGTTATGTCTCTATTTGGCTATTTTTACAATTATAAATTCAAATGACCTTTACCATGTTTTTCACTGTAGGTTAGGAGCCGTCTGCAGGAGGTTGATGAGGTTCCGTGCATGACTCAACATCCTGGGTTCCAGCCTGTGTGCCTAAATGTGTACGCCCTACAAATGTCCGGTCACGTACTGAAGGCTGAGTATGGCCCTTCACGTCCAAGACAAATAAATCGGTAAGTTGTTCTTTAAAAAATGTCACAGAATAAAAACTACAGTTATGTCTTATTTTGCTTTCTCAGGCATACCTTCATTAATGCAGTAACACATGACAAATGTAGGTACAACAAAGTCTAATATATTGTATTTGAGACAAAAATCAAGGTGTCTAACTAGAGATGTTGAACATTTTTTGGTATTCACAATCCATTTCTGTTGACATACACAAGCATTTATTTACATAAAACAGTATGTCTAATAACAATAATGAGAACACAGGGCCATACTATCAGGAAATCAACAACAGTCGTAATACTCAGGCTCGAAAACATTGTGAAACAAATAATTTTGTGTCCTTTTTCTGTGGACGGTGCAGACATCTGGCCTATCGCACCTTTGTTGGCTGATGCTGGGGCTACTTAGGCCATGTCCACACGATGATAGATTTTTTTAAAACGTAACTTTTTTGTTGCGTTTATGCCTTCCGTCCACACGACAACGCAGATATCCGGAATGAAAATGCAACTTTTCGAAAACGCTGGCCGAGGTGGATTTTTTTTAAAAAACGCTGACGTCTTGCCTGCGACGAAAACCTCTGACGTCAAATTTATGGGCCCGTGTGTTGTGACAACAAAATACAGAGGACTCCTATTGGATAACATTTGACTCAATACTGCCACCACATGGTTTGGCATGCTTATAGCCGTCTTCGAAAATGCACTGCTGCGTTTACGTGTGGACGGAGATTTTTTTAAAAACAATGTTGTGTGGACGCGAATCCTTTTCGATGCGTTTTTAAAAAGTTGCGTTTTTAAAAAAATCCGTCATCGTGTGGAGAATCCAGGTCGTCATCCCAGCCTGTGTGGTCCTTCGCATATGCCGGGAGTTTCCTGAGGACGAAGGATTTAGACTGAGTCTCGGTTGAATCCGGTCATGTAGCTCCTCCTTGTTCGGACGCTCATACTGGGCAGACAGATTCTCGGGGACTGGAATGGCCATCATCTCATTTGTGTGTGGCATGGGGTCCACCAAGACTTTGTCAAATATGAGGTCCATCATGTCAGCTACAAAACCTGTTCAATAAAACACAAAAATTAATCTTTACTGTTATTGCTATTGTTTGATTCATTTCTTTGTTTAGAAAAAAAATTGTTCAAAATACATCCTGGTACTTGCTACTAATCTATTTATTTGTATGGTTACTTTTTACTGTGTTTTGTTGTGAGCAATTACCAACATAATTTCAAAACATGTTTGTTTGAAATATTAAAATATTGCAACACTAACAGAATGTTGGCTCTGTCTTGTGAGGTTTGACTCTGCATTGTCCCTTTAAAAGCCTTTGGAAAGTGGATCTTGTAGAGAGGTACACCAAACGTAACAAAATAAGGAGCCAAAACAATATCATTTGACATACATGAATCTGTCTCAAATTTTTTTATACTAAACTCTTCACTTACTGTCTTGCTGGAATATTCTAATTCACAACACTATTATTTTTTTATTAAACTACTATCAACACATGTGCACTCACTAACACCTATAGACAACAATATTGACATCGTACAAACAATCGACTCTAACTCATGCGCGCACACACGCAATACGCAGCAAAGCACAACTCCCTAACATAAGTTGACTTTATTTATGCTGACAGATAATAGGAAAGAAAATATGAGACCAACTTACGTGCGTTTTAGCTTTATACTGTAGGCCAGCACGCACACACGTGTTGGAGCGCACGTGCACACAAGCAATAAGCAAACACGAAAAAAGCACATTGGCCTACATAGCCTAGCATAACATGACTTCATGCTAACAAACAATAAGAAAATATGAGACTGTCTTATGCGTGTTGTACCTACTGTAGTTCCAGCAGGTACACAAGTGATTGGGCGTGCACACACACACATGCAATACGCAAACACAAAACAAAGGAGACCTCCCTACATAGCCTAGCATAACATCATTCATGCTAACCAACAAAAAAAAAGATAAAATGTGAGCCCAACTCATGTGCGTTGTAGCTAGATACTGTAGGTTCAGCATGCACACACGTGTTGGAGCGCACACACGCAAACGCGAAACAAAGCGGTACTACCTAATTAGCCAAATAGAACTCGATCACTCATGCTAACAGACAACTGGAAAAAGGATTAATGTGGTGAGACTTACCTGTAACCAGGGTGTAGTTCCTTGGTCCGGTATGGTTGGGAGTGATCTTTTAATGAGGATCAGTCTCCAGGCAAAGCCACTTCTGTACTGACCCTCATTGCTAAAACAGGCTGGAGTGAAGTGGTTCCATACACAATCAAACGTGCAGGTGATGTAGCCGGCACATAGCCATTAAAAATGAAATGCAACCATGGTCACTTCTGTTCTTCTTTGGATGGGATGAAAAATAAACACTGGTGTTGATTTGTACAATCAACAACTGAGCAACTTTCATGTCTCCCTCTGACTGACGTCATTTCAACAGACTGCTGCCTCACTTCCGACGCAAAGAACTCCGTCTTGGGGATGGCCACGCCCTTAAACATGTCAACCAATCCATATCGTCCAATACTCTGTCCAATTGCACAGAGTCCATAGTCTGACGTCAAGAATGGCTAATCTAGCGCAATATGATTGATTTGAGTCGTTCAGAGCCATGACTTCATAAAACTCCAAATATATATTGATGCAGGGAGCATTTGTTTACCAGATTCTAGGAGTTGGTCAGGTTAGGGAGGACCACTATGTATATGTAGAGACCTGAAAAAGTGTGATTTTCATAATAGGCCCCCTTTAATTATATCAAGTCAATTAATTGTTACTTTTTTTTTTATCCTGTGTTCCCATGTGAGCCGTTAATTCTGTGTAATATGGCTTGTTCAAAAAATTTTTCACTGTCCTTCCCAATAATTTTCTTCACTTGTAGTAAATGAGGGAACAACAAAGTTTTTGAAAAGGCTGAACATTTTCACAAGAATGCTATAGAAAGAGAAGCAGAATTTCAAGAGAAACTCAGAGCAGGTTTATGATAACTCCTGTTTACAACAGGCAAAATGATGACTCTGTCAAGTGTTTCATTTTTTTAACACTCATGTCGAGCAGCAAGTTGAAAGCCATAGAGAGTTGTCATTTTCACCTATTAGTGACCATGTAAAAAAGATAGAGCTAAAGCCACCCCACTTTCAATCGAGGGTTCTCCTGGAAATGAAACTCAGCATTACTTTTCAGAAAACAAAAACTCTGTGACAGGACGGAAATAAGTTTGCCTTTTGCATTACACTGAGTGTGATTTTTGTCATACTTTTTCATTGTTACAGTTAACACCAAAAAAAAACCCCCAAACAAACAGGCAGAACAACAGTGAAACAACTTTACAACCTCACAATCTGTCACCCAGGGGCAAGTCAGCAAGATGGCACAGGAGGTGATCAAATATAAATAACTCTTGAAAAACACATCTTGACACAAAGCCAACAACAACATAGAAAACATCAGCTGATTTGTGAGATCATACATTTGCCTGAGATAAAATAAAATCATCAGTTATTGACTGTTAGTGCAGATTACAGATAGTACAGTAATGTGAAATACCCTGGCCATACAGAGTAAGGAATGGTATCCTATTTAACGTAATAATTTGGACGATTGCCTTTTCCAGTCAGCAACCATTTCCTTTACTCCACTCTGCTTTATCGTGATGCTAAACAGTGAGTTCTGACATTCATTGTGCCCCTGCCAAAGGACAGGCCAGTGGATGCATTAGAGAAGGCCCTATTGGGTTCAACTGGGATAGAAACCATCTCCTAGACTACACTGGCTGGAGGACAGGGAAATGTCAACTATAGTTATTACAGAGTGAACAACTGCTCTAAGAATTCCTACCTGATAGAAAAATTGTCTCAGACAATGACTGCGCACAAACCGCATGTCTGCACATTAATGTACTTACTGAAGCAGTGAGTTATCCCATCCAGAACCAGGTACGGTATATGTGTCAGATAAATGAAGCACAATTATCAACATACATACAGAGTGCAGAAGCATGCATAAAATAAAATGCATTCATCTTCAAGGATAACAGATTTATGGGAATACAATTTTTTCCAATAGTGAAGCAAAATGGTCACAAACATGGCGCTGCGACTCAAGACTAGTGTCTTTTGGGATATGCTTGTCTCTCTGCGTGTGTATGCGCTGAAGTGATAGTGGCTACATACAGACTAATGTGTAAATGAGTGACAATATGGACACAAAAGAGAGGCAGAATAGGGAGATCAGCAAAGCCTAAATCCCACTCTCTGATGGAAATTCACCATCAAACAGATCATGCTGCTCGAGGGCTGAGCTTCCTGCTCTATCTCTGTAGAAACTCCTGTCATTGCTGGTACAGCTTTTGGATCAGCAATGAGTGGCACATACCAGGAGGAAGACAGTAGATGAGATGTCAAAGAAGGACAGAAATGAGGCACTTTGGGGCAATCATTTGATCACCACGAACAAAAGTGTCCCAGGAACCATCAGCACCAGAAATTTCTGTTTCATTCCATTTCTACGGAAGGATGGTGCAGAAGAGGATGAACATGGATATCCTGTGGTTTATACATTGGTTATTATGGGAAGGTGAGGAGAATTTTAAATCACACATTATCCCTCTTTTGCCATTCCCACCTTTATTCTCTGGTTTACCTCCCAGTCAAGATGGCCTATTAGCATCAATCGCATGCATGTAAAAAGAGCTGTAGCTCTCCCACAGGGTGATCAGACAGAAACGTTAGCCTGAAGCAAAAAACCAGACAGACATCCTAAACAAATTAGAGGATTACTCATAAAGCTCATACCTCTGCCAAAACTAATAGTTCACTCTTCTATGCACAACATATTCCACCAGCGATTATACTGTTGCACATAACTGAGGAGACAGCATCACCTCTCAATCACAAAACATAGTGGTACTTGCAGGAACTATGCATCTGCCCATATTTAATTTGTATCACTGATGTGGTCCGAAGCTGATTGAGTTCTTCCTTATGCTGTAATGCACTCATCCACACACTGTAATGAACATAGGGGAAGTTATTTTTCTCCAATTTTGCTTAAAAACAGACAAGCAAACCAGACTATCAACTAACTTCATTGGTGGAGGTAAAGAAATGTGATCAAATGTGTGACAAGCAAACAAAGTGACAAGATGAGAGTAAGGGAGGGTATTACTATTTTCACATCATTTTGCTAAATGTATTTCATCAGAGACAGAAAAAAACCCTCCCTCTCTAGAGGGCTTAGATATATGGAGGAAACAACACTCATTTCCCTCCCATAACAACAGAAGGTCCTGTAACCGTCTTCCTAGCACTTTCACTACTGACGGCTATGTGATATGACCGCTGGCTTGAGTAAATGTGGGAGGACCAGGAATGTGTGTCGCCGGGCGATAAGGGTGCTGTAAAATTTAATTAGCACAAAGCCATGGTGAAAAGGACAATTTATCATAGTATTATTAGCTAAGGTAGTACATAAGAGCCTTGTCTCAATCAATGTTCATTATAGGTAGTAATAAGAGGTAGGGGTATAGGAAAGAAAATAATTACAACTTAATTTTTAAAAGTTCTGTAAAGATATGGATCTAAACTAAAACCCTGAATGGCCGTTCTGCCCATTCATCAGGGTCACTAGTATAGCTCAGTCGACAAAATCTTGGACTGGTGACCGGAAGTCGCTGGTTCCAGACCCGTGTGGGCCAAAACATCTGAAGTGTGCGCTGGCAGTGGGAGGTGTCAGTTCACCTCCTGAGCACTGCCAAAGTGACAAGCTGCTCGTCTGCGGGGCACCATGATAGAGTTGCCCGTCACTCTGCCTCCCATTGTATATACTTTGCATGCCTACAGGCCTCGTGTGTGTGTGTGTCCATTTCAGGGACCTGCTAACACATATTGTACATACACACGTTTCAAGATATATTAACACGAGTGAAAAAAAAAAGACAATTTCCCGAAGAAGATTTTTAAAGTGTATTTCATTTCATTCATTCATTCATTTGCTTCCCTAGCTCATCAGTTGTGTAATGTGAGGAGTATGGGACAATATGCAAAAAAGGTATGGGACAACATGCCAAAAAAAAAAAAAGGAGGCGGATCTAAGAAGCTGGCTGAATAGCCATCCAACACTAGATAAGCTTCACCCACTGTTTGGGGTCTGAGCTGGTATGAGCAGAATGATTATGTCCCTCGGCTTGACATGGAGAACACAACGTTCTACTTCCACAGCCTTTATAACAGTTGTCTCATAATTCAGGTGAAAGTATCCAATCCGCATGGGAATGGATCTGCTGAAAATGCATGATCTATAGCAGAGAGGGGTGTTTGTTAATTGCTTTCTATTTAAAATTGATTGGACAGGGTTGAGTGTCTGTGTGAGTGTGTCTGTATGCCCGTCCACTCGACTCTCACACTCCAATCAGCCAAGTGTATTCAGAACATACACCAACCAATTTGTTATCCTGGACAGGGGACTGATGACAGAGATTACAATTTTATGAATTTTACGTGTACTTGCCAGTGGTCTTTGAAACTTGACCTTCTGCTATAAGTCAAAACAGTCACATTTTCAATTCAATAAAACTTGATGTGTGTGTGTGTGTGTGTGTGTGTGTGTGTGTGTGTTGTTCGTAGGTTTAGAACACAAAGTGGTTCTAAACCTACGAACAACAACATTGGTCCCAAAAGGCTGTTCATAATCTGAATTAATAATTATTGAAGTAATTGCTTATAAAATTTGAATTTATAATTGCGAGCGGCACAGTGATAGTGGGTAGTGTGACATGCATTTCTTGATATCTACAATGTTTGTATCTTGAAGTCTACTAAAATACACACACACACACACACACACACACACACACACACACACACACACACACACACACACACACACACACACACACACACACACACACACACACTGTGTTCATATTGAATATGGGCTTCTGAATCTACAGTAAGCAAGGTTTACATAATGTTACAGCATTTTTGTCCTGTTCTCACTTGTAAGACAAGACAGCAATCAAACATGTCATGGTTGACCAAAGTGGTTAACCAGAAATGTGGTTAACCAGAAATATATTGCATGCCAGTTATTCTCTGTAAATCTGGTTTAATAGCTGGACCAATAGAGCAGCTATGGGAAAATTAATTGGACACTAACCAGAAAGACCTGTTATGTGAGACCTAATGTGTTTGGCAGCTGCATAGTTATCAGCAAAACATGACTAAAGATAAATTATATAATAAAAAAAACAAAAACCTTTCACTCATTGCTCTCTTCATCCAATAACTGACATTCTGTAAATCTCGTGGTACACGCTGGACCTAATTACACCATCCAATTTGTTAAGACGTTCTCTCAATCTCCATATGTTCAATGCAAGCATGCACAAGCTCTCACACATGAAGAGGAGCTCTTCAGACATGATAAAGTACACGTTCCCATTTGAATATGCTTTGTCTATATAGGCAGGTAAATCCCTGATCTAAATCCCTGATCTAAATCCATGATCAGTTGTGGTGATGAGTGGTCAGGTGATTGTGGACACATCCATAAGAGTATACACAGTATGTCTACATGATTTATAAATAACAAATGCCTTGATCCCAGATTCCCCTTAAAATTCTGTACATACTGTACATTGTCAAAACAATGACGACACAGACAACAGTTTGTGTGACAGCAGTCTGTTCATGCACAAAGGCCTGAAGGGAATGCTATACCATGGTAATGAAAAATGCTTCTTATAGATCAAATGTGGGTGATTTCTAACGACCAAACCATCCTGTGGTCACACATTTAAATCAGACCTAAGTTACATCAATTCAAATATATTTTCTTTAGGGTAGCATCTGTGCTGTTTTATTTGGTTTGGACACACTGTAATGATTTAATAACCCCTTTTTTTTCAGTTTATCTCATATCTGTGGAGTACATCGAGACATTGGAAGTGATAAAGCAGACACAAAAAAAGTCAAAAAATCAAGAGCATACTTAAGAACTTTGAATGGATGGGATAGAGAGCTCTTCCACCTAATTGACATTGATATGAGGAGGCAGGAATGTGAAAGAGGGATGAAACAGTGTGTGCTTGCACACGCGCATGCACACGCACACACACGCACACACACACACTCGCACACACACACACACACACAATCTGCAGGGTACAGAAGCCTGCAGGGCTTTCCACAGATCACAGTCTATAAAAGGCCAAATTAAAAAGGCAACCATCTAACAACAGATTGCACTAGAGTATCCCTGCCTCAGCAAGCCAGAGAGACATTCTCAGACTGCTTGTTTTTCTGTAAATGTCCATCACAGCAGCATGCACAACACACAGGGACAGGAGGATACAAACTGCATTTTTATCCTACTTTTTCTGACTTTAAATTCAACTTCACACTTTCCCCACTGTTGATGATTTTCTGCCTCAACGAGACACCATAGCTTTAGTCTCAAATCAAGCCTCACTTCTTTTTGTATTCCAGCATTTTCACCAATACCGAAGCCATTTAATGTCTGTGTTGAACAGCTGCATCTAACATTAAATGCAGGAGTGGAAATTCTGACAAAAAAGAGAAAAAGGTCACAATGTGATTTGACAAGAAATTGTCTATAACAAAAATATGAGTACACATGGGTGAGTAGATCTACTCCTCCATAAGTGAATTGTGTCAGCACAAAAGCATTATAGCACACATATTCATACATAATTAACCTCTTGCTTATGCTGTCTGATTCACTTGGCAAGTCTCACTCACACACACTTGGTAACTCTCCCTCTCTCTCTCTCTCTCTCTCTCACACACACACACACACATACACACACACACACACACACACACAAAAGCAAAACAAAACAGCAACAACAATAACAACAATAAAAAACATGCTCCTCTATATAAACATGCATATAGTACAAAAACTGACACATGGATAACCTAAGATGTTTTTGAAAAGGAGAATTATATAGCAACGGATGCTTTACAGATTCAATTAGCAGATTCATTCAGTGAAGCCCAATCCAATTTAGATTGTTGAGAAGTGCCAGAGACCTGTAGCATTATCCAAACCCAGGCCACAGCCATCAGAAATCCTGCTTACAGTCATCCCTTGAAGTCTGTAGATGTGTATGTGTACTTTGATGTGTAAGTGTGTGAGTGTGCTTAGGGACACTGTAGACCAAGCTAAACACCTTAGGTGCTGGCTCATGTGAAATGTGTAATAAGCCAATATAGGGGTAAGGACACAATCTTAAAAGCATGTGGGGAACCCAGACCCTAACTCAAGGCAATGAATCCAAAATAAAGGGAACAGCGAAGAATGAAATTGAAAAGGAGAAAATGAACAAAGGTTACCCCTTGACTTGCAAAAAACGGTGGAGCAAATTCCATCTAAAAGAAATAAATTAAATTATGTTTTGATCACACTCATCATGGATGCTCAATAGCTATAATCAAACTACTCCAGTGTCAAAAGTCTTACAATGTGGAGACCAATCTGTTTTCCATTTGATGTGTTTGCAGATGACAGGCTAGTGCTCTCAAGTATTGTATTGTGCAGAATCTTAAGAGATGTTTGACCGTCCAAATCAGTCCCCAATACCACCAATTAGAGTACTTGATGCTAATTTTAATGTTTTAATCATCTTTGCTTTGCAGCTAAACTCACGAACATCAATTATTAAAGGGTATTTAAAATATTGGGAAAGGAGGTAGAAGGGTGGAGTAAAAGTGAAAGCTGGTCTTTAAGTGCTAGTGCTGCAGACTTAACTTTATCACCTGCAAACTAAACTGAGAAAATCCTATGGGCTACACTGACTCTGGTGACTACACCCAGGGCAATTAAGGCCTGGATATCTGGAGGAGAGAAGGAGGGAATAGAAATGTGAATAAAGGGAGGGGACGTGGAGACCACACACCAATAACAGGCAATTATGTTTAGGGAGGGCAATTGTCAGGTCATGAGAGTAAAGAAAAAGACAGTGGGGATATAAGATGGTAGGGAAATGAGGAGGAGCATTATTTAGGAGGCAGATGGCAGAGAGGGTGAAATTAAGATGAATGGGCACTGACAAAGGCTGATCTGGTGCTGTGTCTGGGCAGAGAAAAGTAATTAGCTGCTATGGGAGGCTGGCAGTGAGTGTGATGCCTGCAGTGACAGGCTAAAGCCTTGAGCTTTATTAGTCAACAAAACTATGTCTGAAGCTGCTATAGTAGAGGGCAGCCAGGCATGCTAACTTCCAGAAATCTTCTAATCTATACAAAGCACACTAGCGGTCTTTTCCTTAAAAGAAACGTTGAGGAGTATCTCCATGCATTGCGATCTTCCCCACCTCTAATTCTTCTTGATACAACATAGCTCCAGCTTGTTCTCTCTTATACTTTTCAAGTCTCTCACTGTCACACACTATTTCCCTCCCTCTCAAATACAAACAGAATCATGGACCAACTTTTTTTTTTCTCCAACATTGCTCTTTACTTTCAACCTGACCAACTGATTCTATCTTTCTTTCTCACACCATTTCTCCCTTACAGCCACCTCAATCTGTCTCTTTCCTCCCACCCCGTATATCTCCCTCCTCCTCCCTGTCTATTTCCAATCTAATTTCAGATAAGTCCTACCAGAACAACATAGCAAAATCTTTCATCATTCCCATCAATGATGTGGGTGGATAGAGCATAAACAATTTTATTCATGTGTATCTACACCATTGAGAGTCCAATTACAGGTAATAATAAGTTAATAGTGTGATTATTAAGTATCTCAGTAGTGTCTGTAGAAAATCCATAACTACAGAAGAATACAATTGCTAACTCAGGTTGCACCTATCATATCTGTTCAGAAATTAAATAGACAATTTATGAATGTGGCTTCTGGATCTCACCTATCTCACATTTTTACAAAATCAAAAGAATTCAAGAAGAGATTTTTTAAAAAAAAGTTGATTGAAATTAAGCATTCTGGGAAAGGGTTGAAAAATAATTTTGAAGGCCCTAGGACTCTTCATATCCACAGTAAGAAAAATGAAGACGTTGAACTGTACTGAACCCTCAGTGAAATGGTTGATGTTCCGAAAATCCCCTAAGAGCACTGGCAATGAATCATTCAAGAAGTCAAAACATCCAAAGAAAAATGCAAGCAAATTATGGGTCCCTTTCTCCTCGACGATGACCAGTGCTCAGGGTTCAATTATTTGAAAAACACTGGGTAAAAATGGCATCTGGGAGAGTGATGAAGTGAAAGTCCTTGCAAACTCAGAAGTACATTAAGACTTGACTGAATTTTGCCACACCACACCTTGATGACCCTCAGACCTTGTAGGAGAACATTCCGTGGACTGCTGAATCAAAAGTTTAACTGTTTCGAAGACATGGGGGTCTGATTTATCTTTCATGAAACCAAACACAGTATTCCACAAAATGAACATGATCAAATATGGAGGTGGCAGATCCCAAACATAAAAGTCCAACTCTGTGTGGCTGAAAAGGAATACCGTATTTTCCGCACCATAAGGGGCACCTAAAAGCCTACAATTTTCTCATAAACCCGTAGTGCGCCTTATAATCCAGTGCGTCTTATATATGGATTAATATTTCTATTAATATTGGTTAAAAACATGATCGCTGAAAAAAAGCCGGCAGTCTGGCCGCCAGTCATGCCGCACTCCGCCACCAGAGGAGCACCCTCACAAGGCACCCGGGCCTACCCCCTAACAACGGTAGTCAAGGGCGTCACCGAAGTCCCGGCTCTGACTAAGCTGCTCTCAGACGGTAGAGCAGACTGTAGGAGCACCGGTGATTACGTAGCAAAACATAAGGAACTTTCAACAATTCTATTAATAAAGTTTGACTGACTGACTGATCTCAGTATTTCCTAACTATTTGGTGTCGGAAATAACCCACTTTAAACTCAATTGGTCTTAAAAATGCCATTGTGCTGTCATCTGGAATCTAGCGACGGTCCATTCTATTAGTCTGTGGAAAAACACGGAGAAACTGGCATAAAGGTGAATGAAAGACCCTCAAAGCTGAACTTCCAGCCTTTTCTGAAATTTCAAGAGCAGTCACTGCTAGACAAAGGCGCCAACGGGTGTGCTGCAATTGATTTACAAATGTAGTTGATAGCTCTGGGCGGGCGGCGGAGGGGCGCATTCAGGCTTGTGTATTCTGTCTGCAGCGACGTGCGGTGAGATTCACGGCGGTGAGACACCGACGTTAAAGTCAGTTCTAGGAGTAAATCAGCGTCACATTTGCCAGTAAATTAGCAGCCTAACATTGAAAACTAGTTAAAAAATTGTTTAGGACACACACCAGCAAATAGCTGCCCCTCACCTCCGACTGGACTACTCATCAGTGACAACCGTGACAATCCAATAATTATTTTTTCAACAACTGATCGTTTAATCAATCCCGTTTTTAATAATACAAATGCTATGTCATCCTAGTCAAAGTGTGAGGAATTTGCAGCACATTTTAATACTAAAATTGATACCATAAGGTCAAACTTCTCCCACTGTCAAACCTTGAATTGTATTACCAATGAACCTCTCGTTACAAGTGAGGAAACACTAGAGAAATTTGTCTTGGTTGATGCTGAGATGTTGATAAAGGTTATTTCTCAACTTAAACCCACAACCTGCGTTTTATATCCCATCCCCACATCCTTTTTAAAATCAGTTTATAGCTTTTTGGACCATGATTTGCTCAATATCATTAATTGTTCGCTTCAGACGGGTGTATTCCCATCCTCTTTCAAAACTGCAATAGTTAAACCCATTCTGAAGAGAAACAATTTAGATCCATCAGTCCTCAGTGATTTTTAAGTAAGATTTTAGAAAAACTTGTTTTTAATCAGCCAAATGATTTTTTAAACTCTCGTAATATTTTTGTAGACTATCAATCTGATTTTCGGGCCAAACACAGTACAGAGGCGGCATTAACAAAAGTTGTCAATAATTTAAGGTGCAATATGGACATAAAGAAACTTTCTGTTCTTGTCTTGCTTGACCTCAGTGCAGCGTTTGACACAGGTGACCACGCAATTCTCATGGACAGACTTTATACCCTGATTGGCATCTCTGGTACTGTTTTAAATTGGTCAAGTATATCTAACTGGTAGAGAATTTTTCATAAGCATGGATGAATATTCCTCGAAGAGCTATGAACTGAAGTGTGGTGTCCCCCAAGGCTCAATTTTAGGTCCAACTCTTTTTAATCTTTATATGTTACTGCTGGGGGATGTCATCAGGAGGCATGAAATTCATTTTCATAGTTATGCTGATGACACACAGTTTAACACAGCTATGTCCCCTGACGGCACTGGGCCAATAGATGTCCTGTTGAGCCACATTTTGTAATAACGGTGCATTTTGTAATAAATGTCGAAAATGTCATAAGTTAATACATAATGCGGCAAAATTTATTACAAAATGCGTTGGGGCAGTTTATTACAAAATGCGGTACTTTATTACAAAATGCTGCTTTATTTAAAAAACTTATTACATTTCGGACTATGTATTACAAAATGCACCGTCATTACAAAATGAGTCTCAACATGCCCTTTTAAAATGCATTTTAGATATTAAGTTATGGATGGTGGGTAACTTCTTACAGTACTTGTCATCGGTCCTGAAGCATACAGAGAAAAACTTAATTGAAAAACCAAAGCCCTGGCTTTCAAGACATCGGAGCAGGTAAAAAAACCTTGGTGTTATTCTAGATTCTAATTTGAATTTTAATGCTCATGTCAAAAGTACAGTTAAGAGTGGATTTTATCTTCTCAAGAACATTGCCAGGGTAAGACCATTTTTATCTCGAACCAACACAGAGACACTAATGCATGCTTCTATTACTTGTAGAATTGATTACTGCAACACTCTCCTTTCTGGTCTCTCCAAAAAAGCACTACTCCATTACAACATCTCCAAAACTCAGCTGCACGAGTTCTGACGAGGACCAGAAAGAGAGCTCACATATCACCAATTTTAAAGTCTCTGCACTGGTTACCTGTACGCTTCAGAATCGATTTTAAGATCTTTTTAATGGTCTTTAAATCTCTTAATGGTCTTGGTCCTAATTATTTTTCTGATTTTCTTTTAACATATACACCCTCTAGATCTCTCAGGTCTTCAGGCACTGCCCTTTTAATTACTCCAAAAGTTTTAACCAAAACATATGGGGAGGCCTCCTTTTACCACTACGGCCCACATTTGTGGAACAGTTTGCCTGAGGACCTTTTAGTCTACCTTGTGTGTGTGTTGAGATGAGGGGGGTTTCTTGTGTAAACTGTTTTTATATTGTTTTTATGTAAAGCACTTTGGGCTACACACTTTGTATGAATAGCTTTATAAATAAAGTTTGATTGATTGATAGGTCAGCAATGAAAAACCAGCTTGCTCTTTCCAGAAATTGTGTCAATTTACTTATATATTAATGAGTCTAGACACCGCATGATTATTATATGCACAATTTCACAAATATCAATGATCCAAACAACATTCAAAGGCATTGATTCGACTACTGACCAATCTAGGAACCTTATCAAATAAAGTTGCCAGAGTAGCCCACGCACTGGTTTCCAAGAATCTCAACCCTTCTCTTCTCAGATTTGCATTGCCTCAAACTGTTTTCACAATGGCCTTTGACCCTTTTAGAAGGCACACAAAAGGAAATAAAATGGGCAAAGAGACAGCAGAAAAGGTCAGAAAAAAAGAAAAAGCATGACACATGAACTTTAGGGCAATTTTGCATTACATGCAATAGATGGTCAATTGATTTACTAAAAAAAAAAGAAAAAAAAGACAGGTAAGCATGCTGAAGAAGAAGAGGTTTTTTTTGTTTGCTTTGTTTTGCAATTTTTTTTTTACCGTAGTTAACAGGTTTGAGAACTTGTCGGAGGGAGCTTGGGCTGATCATCTGCTGTTGGTTATCTGGAAGGAGGGCAGTAAAAAATAATACATATACGCACAGTATGAAGACAGATCAAACAGAACACGAAAAGACATTCACTTACTTACCCGTGAAAATTAATGTGCAGTCAACAATGTGTGCCTTTTCAATTCTAAAGTTTGTCAATTTGTAATTAGAACTTCTTTTCTTCAATTGTCCAAACATAATTTTTGTCAGGGGAATGATTGATCATTTTTTTACAAACAACAAACTAGAGTTTTTTCCAGGGCTTTGAACCGGTTCATGGAAAGAAAAAGAAAACCGGAAACTTCATATTTTTTAATGTTCCGGAACAGAATTGGAACAGAAAATAATTGTAAACCGGTTAATACCGGTTTTTTTCTCGTTCTTGAAAAAAATATTTGACCTCATGTTTCACTTCCTGTCATTCACTGGACGCGGAATGAGAGCGGAGAGAACTAGCAGCTATCAGCAGCAGTTAAGAAAAGGGCAGTCTCCCAATCACAATTTAATAACAGGTAAACACTGCAGTATGTCAATCTTAAAAATGTATGATTTACACATGAACTCATTGGCTGCAGTCATTTTCAGAACAGTGTGTTCCCGTACTGCCAGCGCTTTGTAGCAATATTGAGCTATGGGAGAAGCACAATGAAGATCTGTTGTTCAGCAATAAAAGACATGGTGGAAGTTATTCTTGTCTTATTTCATGTAGTGCCTAAGTAGGAGGCATAAGCCTTAACTACAGTGATATACCTGTCATAAAGCAGAGGTGTAGTGCTGTGGTACTGTTTACTCTAGGGTAAACTAATTGCTTTAGTTGCTAACTTAAAAGTCCTTAAGTTACCGTATGTTGCACACCATTTGGTGCATTGTATAAAGAGGCGCAGTCTAAATTACGGAGTTTATTTCTGTACTTTTACACACGGCGCACCTTATCGTTCGGTACACGTTTGCTAACGGAAGCAAAAAGGTGACTGGTTGAACTGTGTTGTACTACGTATTTAAATTTTAAAAAATACACTAACATTATTTTTTAAATATGTTTTTATTTCTTTATTTTTTGATAAATCTGTGCTAAATCCTTCGAAGTCCTTATCTTCGGTCTGCATTGAATAGCTCGGCAATTTCACTATCGCTGACCGTCTGGTTTTCTGGAGTTACAAGAATATGAAACTCACCTCTGGGTCTTGGTGCTCTTTTCCTGCGGTCTCTGAATGCAGCTCCTGACTGCAGTGCTTCCAGCAAACTATCCATCACACCTGTCTCATCATTCTCTGAAAAACCCAGGATGAAATAGAATGAGTGGGCGTTGGAAGATAGATGAGAGGTGAAGAAACAAAATCAGATAAAGTGCAGTTTGCTTTAGTGGTGAGGTTTGCCATACAGATTTCAATGATTTGGAACTTACAATGGCAGGCTACTGAATCACATGTCGAACATAAGCTGTAGTACCTCAGTGAAGTCCAATATATGATAGGACTATTTCCTAGTCAATCCAGTACTTCACAAGTGTGCTGGTTCTTGAGAAAAGTGGGACCCCTGGTGTCATAGAGAATATGTGCATTTTATTGTAGAATATAAGCTGCTAATAAATATGAAAGACACTGACAAGTGGTGGAGTACATATAAAGAGAAAATTCATTCCGATCCAAAATTCAATTTGCAACATGGTGCTGCATAGCATTCATTTATCAATATTAAAATAAAAAATACTAAATTTCACTTTGTAGATGGAAGAAATTACCACAATTTATCTATCTCCATCTCTCTTTCTCTCAGTTTGAAAGAAGCCATAACAGAAAAATATAATTTGCAAAAGCTAAAAAGATTCCTGGAAGACACAAAAAGTTTGAGGGCCAAAGTAGAAAATGTCTTCATTGTCTTTAACATGTTTATGGATAGCGTCAGTTTTATTTAAAGAATCCAGAAGGAAGTGACCAACAGGTTTTTAAATTGAAGAAACTAATGACAAAAGTAAAAAAGGGTGATATCGGAGAACAGTTGTTTTTTTTTCATTTTGTCTGCTTTTTTTTTTAGTTTGACAAATGTTAACAGGTTAGAGGTTTTCTTTGTTCATGAAACACACAATACTATCCTACCATTTTTTGTTTGAGATTGTGGTGGAAAGTTTTTAATACAATAATAAAATAATATCATTTCATAGAACCAAAGATCTGTTTTGCATCAATAGATCTGTCTGTGTGTTTTCTGTCAAACCATCCAGCACTTGGGAAGGTGGCCCCAGTATGTCTCGAGGTCATGAAGACGCTGCATGAAAATAATTACTGTTAGACCATATTTGGAAATGCTTGCATGACTGTAGGTTAGACACTGACAGAAGCAGCTGACCAGATCATTTCATGTACTACACTTGAAATTAGAATATTTTTGTACGTTTCTGCACAGGGACAGCCATAGAATTTCTGCAGCAGATATGTCCTACATACACACACACACACACACACACACACACACACACACACACACACACACACACACACATACAGGTAGTCGTCGACTTACGACCGCGATTGGTCCTGACAGATCGGTCGTAATTCGACTTGGTCGTAAATCGACTCTTAAGTAAAAATTCAATCCAGCAGCGCTGGTGCTTGGCTGGGGGTCGTCCGGATCGTCAGCTGGGGCAGCGCGTAGGTTGGTGGGAGCGGGAGACGATCTTTTCATAAACATTGTGAGCTTTGTCTGAATTGTTCGTTTCTTTTTCTCCTCATGAATTTCACGATATGGACGGAAAGCGTCGTTTGCCATCCGTTCAATCCTTGCAAATGTTTCTATGTTCTATGTCCATTTCTTCAAAGTGTGCACGGAGTTTATTTAACAGGGAAAAGCCTTCTGACAAGCCTTTGGTGGTGAACATTTTTTCTGTTTCCTCCTCTTCTTTCTCTGCTTCTCTTCTCTCTTCTTCTTCCACTCTTTCTTCCAGCGCGATCAGTTCTTCATACAGCGCGATCATTCGTAAGTTCTCCAAGGAGAGGTTTTTTGCCAGTTTCACTATTTTCTCCCGAATCTGATCAAGTTCTTTGTCACTTTCAAATCCAGCAGAAGAGTTCACGTAACGCTTGACAGTTTTTCCATACGCCATTCATACATTTCTCCATCACAGCCTCCCAAGCAGCCCAGCCCATCAGTAGTGGGCTGGGCTATTGATCTCACAGTGTGACTGAACAGCGTGTGTGCGCCGTGGTGACTGAAGAGAGCGCGGGAGTCTCAGAGCGTGAGTACTGTGGCTGGAAGGACTGCCCGCGTTGCCCTGACATTGTGGTCGTAAAGTCGGTCGGTCGTAAGTTGCATAGGTCGTAAGTCGACGACTACCTGTATATGTATATATTTATTTATTTATTTTAAATGTCCCTCTCACCCTTTCAGGGTGGTATCTGTGTGTCATCCTCAAGCTCGGGTCCTCTACCAGAGGCCTGGGAGTCTGAGGGTTCTGCGCAGTATCTTAGCTGTTCCTAGGACTGCGCTCTTCTGGACGAGGCTTCAGATGTTGTTCCAGGAATCTGCTGGAGACACTCTTCCAGTTTGGGGGTCACTGCCCCAAGTGCTCCTACTACCACGGGGACCACATTAACCTTAACCTTCCACATCTGTTCCAGCTGTTCTTTCAACCCTTGATATTTCTCAATTTTTTCATGTTCCTTCTTCCTGATGTTGGCATCAGCTGGAATTGCCACATCTATCACCACTGCTCTCTTCTGTTCTTTGTCCATCACCACTATGTCTGGTTTGTTAGCCAGTAGCTCTTTGTGGGTCTGGAAGCTGAAGTCCCCCAGGATCTTAGCCTTGCCGTTCTCAACCACCTTCGGTGGTATGTCCCATTGGGATTTGGGTACTTCTAGTCCATACCGGGTACAGACGTTCCTGTACACTATCACAGCTACTTGGTTGTGCCTTTCCATGTATGCTGAGCTGGAGAGCATCTTACACCCTGCTACCACATGCTGGACTGTCTCTGGGGCTTCTTTACATAGCCTGCACCTTGGGTCAGATCTACTGTTGTAGATATTGGCCTCTATTGCCCTTGTACTTAGGGCCTGTTCTTGTGCTGCCATGATCAGTGCCTCTGTGCTGTCTGTCAGTCCAGCTTTATTCAGCCATTGGTAGGTCTTCTTGATATCAGCCACTTCCTCTATCTGACGGTGGTACGTGCCGTGTAGGGGCTTGTCCCTCCATGTCGTCTCCTCCTCCTCCTCTTCCTCCTCAGGCTTCTGCTGTCTAAGGCATTCACTGAGCAGTTCATCTGTTCGGGCCATTTTCCTGATGTACTCTTGGATTTTTGATGTTTCATCCTGGACAGTGGCCCTGATGCTCACTAGTCCTCGGCCTCCCTCTTTCCGCTTAGTGTACAGCCTCAGGATGCTGGACTTGGGGTGAAACCCTCCATGCATGGTGAGGAGCTTTCTCGTCTTGATGTCTGTGGCTTGTATCTCCTCCTTTGGCCAGCTTATGATCCCAGCGGGGTATCTGATGACCGGCAGTGCATACATTTTGATGGCTCGGATCTTGTTCTTGCCATTCAGCTGACTTCTCAGGACTTGCCTTACTCTCTGGAGGTATTTGGCTGTGGATGACTTCCTTCCGGCCTCCTCATGGTTGCCATTAGCCTGTGGGATTCCAAGGTATTTGAAGCTGTCCTTGATGTCTTCTATCCTGCCCCCTGGTAGCTTGACCCCTTCAGTTCTGATCATCTTGCCTCTTCTTGATACCATCCGGCCACATTTGTCTAATTCGAATGACATCCCTATGTCGTCACTGTAGATCCTGGTGGTGTGGATCAGTGAGTCAATTTCTCGCTCATTCCTGGCATACAGCTTGATGTCATCCATGTAGAGGAGATGGCTGATTGTTGTCCCGCTTCGGAATTGGTATCCGTAGCCACTCTTTGTGATGATGTGACTGAGGGGGTTCAGGCCTATGCAGAACTGCAGTGGTGATAGTGCATCCCCTTGGTATATGCCGCACTTGATGTTAACTTGGGCAATTGGCTTGGAGTTAGTCTCCAGGGTTGTCTTCCACTTCCCCATTGAGTTCTTGATGAAGGCTCTTAGTGTCCTGTTGATCTTGTACAGTTCCAGACATTCCAGTATCCATGTGTGTGGCATTGAGTCATAGGCTTTCTGGTAGTCAATCCAGGCGGTGCACAAGTTGGTCTGCCTATTCTTACAGTCTCTGTGTACTGCTCTGTCCACCAGTAGCTGGTGCTTGGCTCCCCTGGTGTTACTACCAACTCCTTTCTGTGTCCCGCTCATATATTGATCCATGTGCCTACTCAGCTGCCATGATGCCTGACAGGAGCTTCCATGTTGTACTGAGACAGGTTATTGGCCGGTAGTTGGATGGGGTAGATTCCTTCTGTGGGTCTTTCATGATCAGGACTGTCCTGCCTTCAGTCAACCATTCTGGGTGCGTCCCATCCACAAAGCAGCTGGTTCATCTGTGCTGCTAGACGCTCGTGGAGTGCTGTCAGCTTCTTTAGCCAGTATGTATGGATCATATCGGGGCCCGGTGCTGACCAACTCTTCATCTTTGACACTCTTTCTTGGATGTCTGCCATTGAGATGGTTACTGGTTCTTGTTCTGGGAGGCAGCTGTGGTCAGTCCTCAGGTCCACTAGCCACTGGGCATCGGTGTTGTGTGATGCTTTTCTTTCCTGTATGCCCTTCCAGCATTTCTCCACCTCAGCTCTTGGTGGGTCTGGCCGGATGCTATTTCCCTGCCACTGAGAGTACACCTTTGCTGGTTGAGTGGAGAAGGTGTTGTTTATTCTCCTGGCCTCAATGTCCTTGGTGTATCGCTTCAGTCGGGTAGCCAGAGCCGTTAGTCTCTGTTTGGCAGTTTTGAGTGCTTCAGGTATGGAGAGCTTGCTGTATTTCCTGGGTGCCCCTTTATTCACCATGTTCCCCTTCTGTAGCTCGGCTAGCTGGCTGACTTCTCTCCGTGTCGCCTTTATCTTGGCCTCTAACCGTCTCTTCCATGGAGGGTAGTGTTTGTTATGCCCTGTGTTGATCTTATATCCCAGCATCTCGAGGATTACTGTTGCTGTACTGTGGATCAGCTTGTTGCTCTCAGTTATGTTCCCTGTGGGGATGGTTCTTATTGCAGCATTCACGTCTTCTAGACAACTTAGCTTTGGTATTTGTCGGAGGCTCCAGGTTTCCATTTGGGTCACGATCTTCCTTCGCAAGTCAGCAGCTCTTGTAATGAGGCTGTGTATGTCTCTTTGGGCTTGGTACCCAATTACGGATTGGGGGGGGGGTGATATCCCCCCGCTGACCTAGCGTCCTGGCTCCCCCTTGCCGTAGCATTGTTGTAGTATTTCATCAATCTCCAGTTGTGACAGCAGTTTTCGGTTACGGATGTTGGAACACTGGGCTAACAGCTGTTTCTTTGTTAGCCTTGATTGTGGGTTTCGAAGCATCCATTGGTCCCACATCCGCCCCATATATCCCCTCTCTCTGGGATTACTTGTGTAGTAGCATTCCAACAACTCCGTATTCTCCGCCCTTGTCCATGTGTGTCTTGTTCCAGTATCCCATTTGTCATCAGATTGCCCTGGTTCCCTAGCATCTGACGCGGACCTTGTTAACCCGGGCGACGTCCGAGCAGGTATGACTCTGTCATTATTGTGTTCACTCATATTTTTGAGGTAGGCTCGTATAGCATTAAGGGTCTTGCCTAAGGACCTTACTAACAGCTGTACTATCCAGCTGCTCCATATATATATATATGGCCGTCCTCTTTCACAAGCTCCTCATTTGGGCACCCTTGTGGGTGGTTGTGTGTATTACAGGGCCCTGTACACACTAATATGCATGCGTGTGATTGACTAACAAAAACTAGAGTGTGTGTTCTTAATTTCCCTTCGGGGATTGTAATGTATAAAATAAATTTAAAAAAAGAAAAAAGAATCTATCGCAACCCAAATTGTTTGTCTATACACATAGTGCTTTGTTTGACTCAAGACCACAAGGACATGAAACAGTTTGCGAGTCTGGAGAGATGAAGAAAAAAGTAACCCACTCAGATTTTCAACCTCAAGAATAAACGGGAGCAAAAACAGCCCAATTTTACACATCAATCAGAAGCTACTTAGGCAGAAACAGAAAGCTGCTTTAAAGAATGCAGACAAGAGATGCTTTCAGACGGCTAAACACTGAAAATCACAAGACACATTTATATACTCGCACCGACATGCTCACAAACTTGGAGATAGATGAGATTAGACATGTCACATGGAAAGTAATAGGAAGACCACATGACAAAAGGCACATTAGTCAAGCTAGTAGCTATGAAATAGGTTTGAAACAGTCTTTCAGCTTGTGAAACATCGTATTGAGGAGAATGTGGCACACAAAGACCAATGAAAAGACAGGACAGTGAACAGTAGCATCCCAGCTTTTGCACTCAAGTCACTCACTAGTGCATTGATGCGCAATTCACTTCTCCATTTCTACTCTGTTGCATCTGGGATCAGAACTCTCATGATCGGCTTGCAATGTCCATAGAGACTCCTTGCTTTCAAAAGAATGGTAGTGAAATAAAGACACCTTCATAAACCAGTCTTGGCTTGTTGTCTATGTAAAGACTAGTGAAAGTGTCTACCTTCTAATACAATCTTCTGAATGGCTGTTCTCATAGACTTTCAGACAGGAAGAAAATAACTGACTGAAACATACCCTTTATGAACACACTTCTCTAGCAAATAAATTCCAAAACATCCCTGTGCTCCATATGCTGCTGCTGCTAAGTGTTTGTTTGATATTTATTCATAGCTGTGTCCTTGGGTTTTTTCCTTGATATCTTTACACATTTACCTATATGTACAAAACACAAAACCAATATGGCCTGCATTCTCAAAAACTTTACAAATTATGGTCTCCAGAGTCCAAATAGAGTAAGAGCATTTCACTGGATGAAGAATATAGATGGACAAATTGCAACCAGGAACATAAAAACGTAATAGACGGTGTAAAAGAAAAGGGATAATCAAATAGAATTGTTTAATTAAATGTAAAGTCAATTCCGTCCTGTCTATCATGTGTTGGCAGGTGCCCCAAAACAAGCTCACAACAGTATAATTAGATGTAATTATGGAAAATTGACCTGAAAGGATTATTCATTCATTCGGAACAGGTTTTCATCTGCAATCCCACAAAACACTATCATATGAGTTCTAAGTGGATGCCAATTGGTTTAGGATTGTATGGTAACCTTACATAGCATTTTTTCTATTTTACCCACAACTCAGTTACCGACACACATTCATATGCTTATGGTAGAGACTATCATGCTGACATAATCAATACAAAACATTTAATCCCAATTGTTCCATGATTTTGATACTTACATATTCACACACAGGCCCCTTAGAGCCATCAGGGGAAATATGGGGTTCTTGCTACACTGCCTCCACATCAAGACTAGAGGAGTCCAACCTTCTGGATTAATGGATGACTTGCCCCTCCTCTTGAGTCATAAGCAGAAAAGCTGAATTTAAGCCAGTCATAATGAATTATAGTTTCTAGTAAGAATAGATTCCAAATTGGACTCAGTGTCAGATGTTACTGTAAAGAAGCCAAAATAATCATTAATCTGACTGAAAACCTGACAAGTCTCGTATGGGTTATGAATTATGTTAGAAATATTTTTTGTCAATTGGCAGAAAGAAATAAAACAGTTCATCAATCAGTGGAGATCATCACATGCAGTTCTGAGTTTACCTGCCCACAACTATAAATGGAATCAGTTACTGGAAGTGGATTCTAGGAGACTCAATTGCCATACCAGTATAACATGTAGACCAAAATGTAGTACCCTTATGATAATGTCACTTCTAAACCGGACGCCATTACCTTATCTATATTATCTAAAAGTGCAGGAGACATACAACCTTTTTCATGATATTTTTTAAGCCACTGCTATACTTTAGCATGCTTGAATGCAGTGTTGTATCCTTCTTATATTTGACGTCTTTATAGTTTATCACTTGTAGCCATGTTGGGAATGTTAAATAAAGCTTTCATGTGTAATTTGTTGCTCCACAAACATTCAACCTCCTGGCGTAGCAGTGACGTTAATGCAACAGATTTGTCATACACAAGACAGGCAGAGTTAGAGGAGGAGGAAAAATCACCTATTCAATCTGAAATTCAATCTCCACTGGTTTCTATGCAAATGCAATCAAGTTGATGATGTAGCTCCCTAAGAACACACAGTGAAAGTGACAAAACCAGGTTCCATATTATGGAGCAGGTAGGAGCCCAGTCTGTATCAGGTACAAGAGACAGAGGGGTAAGAGATGGAAACTGAAAGGACCTCACATTTCAGAATACATAAGTAAGTGAAGCTAAGGCTAAGAAGCTAAAATCAATTTTGATCATTTCATACAAGAAACATTCCCCATTCATTCATCTATCTCTCATTGCTGTGCCCTTCAGCATAATGTGGATATGCAGCCTCTCTGGGGCCTTTTAGAGAATTGATGGATAATCAAATGATTACATAGAAAATCTCCATTGAGAACATTCCACACTGACAAACAAAAAGAAAGCTCTTTAGTTAATAAATACGTAGACTGAGAGACAGAGTGAGAGACTGTTAGAGAGAGAGTGCATAAATCCTGCCCTGAGTTGGCAGCAGATTTTCCAATCTGTATCATGGATTCAGTTTATTCCAACAGTCGCTGTGAATGTATGCATATCGGTATGCCCTTGTTCTGTGCGGTTAATGCGTTCCAGGAACCACACGTGATTAAAGAATTACGCGTTCGAGCGACAAACTATCTTATTATTTAAGGTAATTTACACATTTATGAACCCTCCCCATATTGATATTAAACCACCTTCTATCTGTATTACCTTTTCACATACGCACTTTTGTGTCTCACGTAAGTCCGAGACTCACGGAACTGAGTGCACTTCTGGATGCCATCAGCCAATAAAGTGCTTGTATGGTATCACGTGACTGCCTACCAAACATCCACGATGAGGTGAAGTTGCAAGCATTGATGCGCGGATGCGCGAGGGTGCACTGTATATGAAAATGCCATCTTATCTTAGTGAAATGTTTGGCTTTAACATGACCCATCACATACACAGATGGCAAAAAGTGCAATCTGTCAATATGTGCAAAAAACAACCACAATACGTAAGATACCATAAAATTTAGGTTAGACACATTTATTTGACATCCTTCCTTCACAATCCCTCCAGCGACATCTGTAGAGACTCATCCCATGTGTATGTGCATGTCTAAATACGTAAGGGTCGGCAGATCTTGGATAAAATAGAGCACATGCTGTAGGATTAACATACATAAACTACTGCAATAATTCCACCTGGGTGTGATATTTACTTTGGAAGCATTGAAAAACTTCTGGAGCTCTATGGCAGATTCTAACAAGTGTGGTGTCCAGACCAGTGTTAATGGAAAATTGAGAGGTTTGTAGGCAACCTAGGCATGAGTTTGGCTAGATTTTATACCCATAACAGTACTTTGGCCTGGATGTGGCGTGATGGTCCTCTACTTGCGCTCCAGTGTGTACAGAAGTGCTACAGGGGCTGGCATAGTTGTGTTGGCAACAGACACTGGTGTAGGGCAGAGACTGCCAGGCTCGACTGCCAGCCTTGTCATTGGCATTGAAAATAGGTCTGGAGGCAGCACTGTTGAACAAGTTTCTGGCAATACAGTGCTCGAAGAGGAATAAAAACAAAAAAAACAACAACTGGCAGTAACAAACGGATGCTGTAGCATAAGTCAGGCATTGCATTTGTCATAGCTCTTTCTGAAACTGGTCGGTAAGATGAGTTATATATCTAGCTGTATTTTCTCTTTAAACCAACCAAAATAAAACATGTGTGTAACCATATAGTCCATGCCTAGTAAGGTTATTTCAATACCAGTATTTTTACTCACAAAAAAATAAACATAAAATCCACAGAGTAAAGACTTTCAGCAAGGCCACACTGATGCTCCCTCACAAACTAGAGGCTGTCTCTCAGATGCTAACTCCACTGAAACACATGTACATTTTTTTTACAAAGGATAGCAAATGTTCCTCGAGTGACTGTCAACCCTCCAGGGCACTCTGTGTTTCCCACAGACAGACAGCCTGACAGCAACTGCTCATGGCTGGTTAGATCTGACCACCAGCTGGCTGTTACTGCAAAACTAAGTAACGGTCAATTTTTCGTACTGTCTGAAGTGTTGGTGTCTACTTATTTTCTGAATAAGTCACCTGCAAAATAAGTTTGAAGCTAGTTTGTTTTTAAGTAACTTTTGTCAGAGATAAATAATGGATTGTGTCTCATCAAAAGCATTAAATAAGACTTGTCTTTACTTGATATGAGAGTCATGAGGGAGGATGATATTAAACCATTTGATCCCAGACTGATTTTCACAAACGGCTTCTTGTAAAAGGCTTAATGGTGAAAATATTGACTGGTATATCAGACTTAAAGGTCTCTACCTGCATTGACTTCCAGTAACTTCCTCTTCTTCTGCTGTCTCTCCTGCTTTTCACGCTCCGCCTTCTCCTTTACTGCCCGTGCCCTCCTCTGTTTTTCCTCCGACTCCCTTTGCTTGAAGTTATCCCTCAGTGCTTGCTGTTGACGGACAGCAAGAGATAGAAACAGGGAGTACAAAAACATTTAAAAAGGCAAAAACAAGACAGATTGCTAATTGGAGTTAATTACAATATTGTAGAGCATGTCAAATAGCAGATGTAGCTGTCACACCCTACAGACATCCTTATTAAGCACTGTCAACAACATCTTTAAATGCTAGGCTTATACCAAATAACTTTTAAAATTTCTTTGTTTTTCAGAAAAATTCAAATAATGAAAAAAAATTGCTGTTTTTGTGATATGTTTTTATTTCATCCTCCGTACCCCTGTCATCTTTACCATTTAGTGCAAGCTGCCAAAGAAATAATGACTTAATATCATTGACTTCAGACAGTAGAACCTGTACAAGGAATATGACGGTTGTGTGAGTCCAGTGGATTTGAGAAGTTCACACCACTCACACTTAACAAACGCAGTGTCCCCTGGCTGTTAACGTAATTACATCTGACAGCTGCTGGTCCTTTATCTTTTCGGCACATTCAAACTTTGAATGCCATCTCAATATTGAAATTTGGTTTAATCCAATTTTTTATGGTTTAGCAAGAATGTCTTCAATAGCCCGGCAGCAGTACCAAAAAAAAGTAAAGAGGCTATAACAACAAACTATAACATGTACAAAGTATGATCATGCAACTTTGTGCACTGCATAGGACAAGTTTATGAATGCATCTTTAGTATTGTAGCTGCTGCTTGAGCCTATTGAAGACACAAAACAACATTTGAGGTCAAAATCAACTTAACAAATTTTAATTTTTGTACAATCAATGCTGAACTGAAGACTAATTGTGTTTGGCAGTGCACTGTTTTATGTGATGTGTACTGCTATATTGTATTGTCGTAATAAATATATTGTAAAATAGCAATAATTAATAATAAATAATAGTTATTACATTATCTATTACTATTTTGGGGAAAAATAGCTTGACTCAAATTCCTACTGACAATTAACCTCAAAGCAGCAATCAATTATTCTGTTCTCTCCTGTCATAGATCATTAAATTTAATGAGGTAAAATTGAATAAAAGTTACTTCAGCCCAAATTCATTCAAACTCACTCAGATAAAAAGACGTTGCATGACGTTAATGTGAGATTGAGGAATGAAGAAAAAGAAAAGAGGTGAGATTATCACAAAGGAACTGTGAAACAGAGATAAAACAGAGTTCCATTTTTAAATGAATCCAAGTCCTACACAAAATGAACTTGATGGATTTAGACAATGGGTTGCTCATGGCAACCACCGATTTATAAATTTCATAATGGACATCAAATTTGAAAGGTCTTATGCAAGTATGCGGGAAAAGAACAAGGGAAGTCAAATATAGTAAAATTTTAACTCTTAATTGATGCACTGATCTAGATCATCCATCTGTGGGTTTTTTTATAACATTTCTCTAATTCTCAAGTGTCTTCTATTTTGGTAGATTTCATTAAAAAACAGGGTTTATTAATTAACCAGTTCATTACAAACACAGTTTCACATTCCATTATATTATCAACAGATAACCTGCTCTTTAAAGTCTCAAACTCAGTGTTATCCCTCCAAGCAGAAATCCATGCATTTGTTTTCATTAATCCATGTTTCTGACATTCATGATATTGAATGGTTTTTCAGCTGTTCTATGGAATGCTAAATGTGTCCAAAATTGGTGTAGAGGCTCCTACTACTGAAATTACTCTGTTGTACAGATTTTTAGTGTAGTAACAACTTGTCCATATTTATTGTTCGTAATTTCCCAGCTCCTCTGTACTCCTAATCATCATCATCATTTACGAGAAAGTCCCTATGTTTTGATGAAGATCCTACAGATATTTGTCCAGATGTTGTTAATCAGCACATTCTTCAGTTGTCAACCTTTTTTATTGATATCGGCATTCTTTTTGTGAGTGTATCATTAATGTAGACATCTTGTCCTTTCAGTTTGAATCCTTGTTTCAGAAGAGCAATCTTGTGCTTACAGTTATTGAATTTTATCAACACTGCAGGTGGTCTCCTACCCCCAGATTGTAATGGATAACATGTCTCAATCTGGTCTGGATCTATAGTTATCTCCAGATCTCTGAGGTGAAAAATCACCTGTTTCTCCACTGTCCCTGGGTCAACCTCTGTTTCCTCTCCACTTGCCCTGCCCACAGCATGTGTGTTAAGTGCGAAACTTGGTTTTTATGTCAGGGATGATCACATCATTTATGCGAATGTTTTTCTCCAAATCATCCAATATTTGTTGTCCCTGTTCCAAGAGAACAATGTGACAGTCTTTTTCTTCCATATCTTTCCACATTTGCTTCATCTTATTCCTCATTTCCTCCATGGTGTCCCACATTGGTTTAATTTCATTCTTTAACTCTTCTATAGAAGAGTAGATACAGTCTAAAGTTTTTATCATCTTCTTGTCTTTGTGCTTCTTCACTTTTCCTTTTCCGTTTGTTATTTTTGGTTAATACATAGAGTTGGTGAGAATCAGAGAGAGAACAGTGTTCAATTTGTGCTCCCGTTGAAAGCCGGAAGTCGTTCAATGTGAATTTAACTACAATCAAACCAAGTTTTCTTTGCTTTAAAACTTACATTCAAAATTCAAGCAACAGATATAAAAATACTGAAAATCAATTAAACTGTTGCGTTACTGACATTGAAAATGAGAAATCTAGAACAAAAATGAAAATTAAGTAATTTAATTTACTTTGCTATAATATTTAGCTGGCAGTGGAAAGGTTGTTGAGAGAAAAGAAGAAAGAGGGTGAGAGAAAAAAGAGAAAACCAGCTCTGAGGAAATTGCCCTCTGCTCTCCTTCATCACTGCAGGTCTGCTCCCCAACTCCTCTCCTGGTTGTCCACCATTAGACATGCTCAATTGGATTCCTGTCAGATGTGCGGCTTTGCCCTGGGTCTCCTTCCTATGCGTGACTGAGCAAGCTGTACGTGTGTGTACCTGTGTGTGCATACGTGTATGTGTTTGTAGGTCTGTGTGCAAAAAAAGAGTTTTGGCTATACAAGGGAGAAAAAAAATTAAAAACAGAAAACAGAAAATGACAAACATCATCATGTACATGCAAAAAAATACACACAAGCATTACAACAGACTCACATGTCAAGACTCAAATCACTTCAGGCAGTAGTCCAGAGACAACATGCACCTTAAAAAAGGGCCTTGGCATAGCCGAGAAAATGCTGACAGATTTCACCAAGACATTATGGTTCTGAGATGTACTCTATGTAATCGACTAACCTGGCATTGGCTAGTTCCAAGTTGTGTCCATATGATTTGACCATTTGAACAGATTGCTGTTGGTGAAAGCTGCTTATACCTTGCAAATGAACAACCAGGTTGAAGGTTTAGACCGTATAACACTTTGTAACACTTGGTCTGTCTTTCTTTTAAATATTCTTTCATGTTAGCATATAATTATAAATAGCATATGGTGTGCTCTATCTTGGACTGTATTTTAGTTTAGGTGAAGAGCATCGGTAAACAAAATAGAAGACAAAGGAAAAGTCAAGTTACAGCAAATAATCTGGGGACAAAAACATTTTGCAATAATTTTCTGTGTTTCTTTGAACATATCCCAATACTAGATACTTGACTCTATGACTCTAGCTGCGAGGTATGCTCCGCACATGTCGCCGCTGCATTGCAGAGCCATATGACAGAGAAACAACCACTCACTGTTTTTGTTCTTCTGCTTTTCTTGTGTTCCCTTGACTTGCTTTGATTAAAATATAGATGATTAGCGCTCCACCCGTGTCCTGCATTTGGGTCCTACTTCCGCTCCCCGTGACATAGTTATATGTAATTATCGCTGATTATATCTGACCAATTAGATATAATCATTTCCAATTTATTGCATTATTAGTGCTTGGGAAACACAAATCGATAGCTGCCACACCCAAACAGACAAGTTATGTTAGTTGCCATAACATTTTTAATCAAAGCAGCTTTATTGGGAAAGTCCAGAATTACTGTCTTTGATAGCCAATAACGAGATCACAAAAGGTGGATGAAGGTGTGTGTCAGATTGAAGACTGACACCTAGCATTCATGTATTATCCACCCACCGAGTACTTCAAGTAAAAGGCCCTGCAGAAAAGTATCTACGAACAGTCAAGTTGAGTTATAAATAATTAGTGGGAATCTAGTTTTAGATTCAAATTCTTCAATATGTCATTGCAAAAATTCTCGAGCCTGTATATTATGTTCACAACCACCGTTGATATAACTATGGAGGTGAATATGATGTGATTCTCAGCTGTTAAAATTACGTAATGCAGGGATGGGCTCTGCACAAGTAGATCATTAAGATTATGATGTGGTTGTCAGATCAGCTACAGACCTTTTTCAAGTTTCTTGTTAGATTTAGTTTAGAAAAGGATCTGCCAATCATGAAACTTGCCAAACATCAATATAAATATTAAATATTTTTAAAACACACACACACACACACACACACACACACACACACACACACACACACACACACACACACACACACACACACACACACACAGTATATCTTAAAGAAAAAAAAATAAAAATGTGTTTCTCTGGCCTTGATACAATCTCATTCTGTAACACAGTCATACAATAGAACGGTTATACATCACAAGCATATAACCTATGAAACTACAAGTCATTGTGCCCAGATTGGTAAAGGGAGAAAGAAATTGTCAGTCCCTAGTTATATTACTCAAAATCTTTGCATTGTAGCTATGACAATTAAAACAATGACAGCCATCTCACTTGAGAACATGCTGACTAACTCAATAAAATTTGATGATAAATTTAGAATGCAAATTGCAAACATGGTTTCTGATAGAAGATTAAAATTTCAATACAAGTACAGCAGGATGTACAATTCAAGCAGGAAAACAATATTCTATTCCTTTCGGCTTTTCCCTTCAGGGGTCGCCACAGCGAATTAATTGCATCCATGTAACCCTGTGTTCTACATCCTCTTCTCTCAAACCAACCACCTTCATGTCCTCTTTCACTACATCCATAAACCTCCTCTTTGGTTTTCCTCTAGGCCTCCTGCCTGGCAGTTCAAAACTCAGCATCCTTCTACCAATATATGCACTATCTCTCCTCTGGACATGTCCAAACCATCTCAGTCTGGCCTCTCTGACTTTATCTCCAAAACCTCTAACATGTGCTGTCCCTCTGATGTACTCATTCCTGATCCTATCCTTCCTGGTCACTCCCAAAGAGAATCTCAGCATCTTCATCTGTGCTACCTCCAGCTCTGTCTCCTGTTTTTTCTTCAGTGACACTGTCTCTAGACCAAACAACATCACAGTTTTGTACACCTTTCCTTTCATTTTAGCTGAAACTGTTATATCACACATCACACCTGACACTTTCCTCCACCCGTTCCATCCTGCCTGTACAAGCTTCTTCTACTCTTTTCCACACTCTCCATTGCTCTGGATTGTTGACCCTAAGTACTTAAAATCCTCCACCTTCTTGATCTCCCTGTAACCTCACTCTTCCACTTGGGTCCCTCTCATTCACACAGATGTACTCTGTCTTACTGCAGCTAACCTTTATTCCTCTCCTTTCCAGGACAAACCTCCACCTCTCTAGCTTCTCCTCCACCTGTTCCCTGCGCTCACTGCAGATCACAATGTCATTTGCAAACATCATAGTCCACGGAGATTCCTGTCTAACCTAGTCTGTCAGCCTGTACATCACCATAGCGAACAAGAAGGGGCCCAGAGCTGATCCCTGATGTAGTCCCACCTCCACCTTGAACTCCTCTGTCACACCTACAGCACACCTCACCACTGTCTTACAGTCCTCATACATGTCCTGTACCACTCTAACACACTTCTCTGCCACTCCAGACTTCCTCATACAATACCACGGTCCCTCTCTTGGCACCCTGTCATAGGCTTTCTCCAGATCTACAAAAACACAATGCAGCTCCCTCTGGCCTTTTCTGTACTTCTCTATCAATATCCTCAAAGCAAATACTGAATCTGTAGTACTCTTTTTTTGGCATGAAACCATACTGCTGCTCATAAATGCTCACTTGTGCCCTTAGTCTAGCTTCCACTACTCTTTCCCATAACGTCATTATTATTCCTCTGTAGTTGCCACAACTCTGCACATCTCCCTTGTTCTAAAAATGGGCACCAGCACACTACTCCTCCATTCCTCAGGCATCTTCTCACTATCTAAGATACTGTTGAACAATCCAGTCAGAAACTCTACTACCATCTCTTCTATACCTCTATAGGTATATCGGGACCGAGTGCCTTTCCACTCTTCATCCTCTTCAATGGCCCCCTCACTTGTGTCAATAGACTTCCATCCCTATCCTTAATCACGCTAACCTGCTGCACGTCCTTCCATTCTCTGTCTCTCTGTTTTGCCAACCTGTATAGATCAGTCTGCCCCTCCTTACTCTTCAACCTAGCATAAAGTCATCGTAAACCCCTTGTTTGGCCTTTGCTACCTCTACTTTCACCTTACGCTGCATCTCCCTGTACTCCCTACTCTCCTCAGTCCTCTCAATGTCCCACTTCTTCTTAGCTAACCTCTTCCTCTGTATACACTCCTGTACCTCCTCATTCCACCACCAAGTCTCCTTATTTACTTTCCTTGCAGATGACACACCAAGTACTCTCCTACCTGTCTGCCTGATCACATTAGCTGTAGTTGTCCAGTCATCTAGAAGCACCTCCTGACCACAGAGAGCCTGTCTTAACTCCTTCCAAAAAGGCACTCAACACTATTCCTTTTTCAGCTTCCACCATTTTGTCTTCTGCTCTGCCTTTGTCCTCTTCATCTTCCTCACCACCAGAGTCATCCTGCACACCACCATCCTATGCTGTTTGGCTACACTCTCGCCTACCACTACTTTGCAGTCACTGATCTCCTTCAGGTTACACCGTCTACACAAGATGTAGAGTATCTGTGTGCTCCTACCTCCACTCTTATAGGTCACCCTATTTTCCTGCCTCTTCTGGAAGAAAGTATTCACTATGGCCAGTTCCCTCTTTTTTTGCAAAGTCAACTACCATCTGTCCTTCTGTGTTCCTCTCCTGGATACCAAATACAGTACATTCCAATATACAGTATATTATACAATATATAATCCCACAATTCTAGCATTAAATCTCTCTCTCTCTCTCTCTCTCTCTCTCTCTCTCTCTCTCTCTCTCTCTCTCTCTCGTCATATCACTACAGCAAGATAGGCAACCTAACTCCACCCCTCTCTACCTCAGTCCGGCCCGGCACACATCGCCATCTACAACCAAACCCTCTCATACTTTCCTGGACTCACCTTAACGTTAGGCTCTACTTCTCACTACTCTATTGGAAGTCTGCATCATACTGAATGTACTGAATGCATCTTCTGGTTTTCCATGGTGATGTACTTCCTGTTGTGATCTAAATGCCAAAGACTATATTGTTGTTCACAATTAATCTAATGTTCCTCTTTGTAGACTTTCCTGATTGAAGGTAAAGTTGTTGTTTTTAACTTCATTTTATATGTTGTATAAAATCTTGACTGAAACTGAACATTGGAATGAAATTAGGATAAATGGTCCATTACAGCATGTAAACAAATGCTTAAAGGCATTTAAACAAAGTTCATGTTGGACATTTTGTTACCATTAAATCTGAAAGTGTGCTTTCATTTATTTGTGAAAAAAATTAATATCTCCTAAATATCAGTCATTAGTCAAATTGCAACTAATAAAAATCAAACCACCAAAGAAATCAGAGCAGTTGGCCTTTACCATAAAGTATGCTTCATTTGTGTAAGTAGAATGCTGGAAATAACAATATCATAAACGACTAAGTGTGACTCAGGTAGGCTGTATCCCTTAATATTTGTGATTGACAATACAGAAAATCAGGGAAGAAACAACTTGGAAAAAAGCTAACGAAATCTGTTTACCTCTACTTTGAACAGTTCTGAGCTTATATATATAAAAAACACCAAGGATTCCTGAAAAATACACAGCTGTTCAGATAAATTTGTAAAGATAAATCTTAAAGTATAACTAATGGCAACGCAAAACAAGCCGATATGAAATCCATTTACTGTATATGTGAGAGATTAATGTTAGTGGAGGAACTTTGGTGTCATACTTAGCTATCGTCTGTTGCACCCACTGGCCTGTGTGACTAATCTAACTGATTAAACTCACTGGGTACGCACAGCTCCACGGCGCAAAGAGGTACTAGAGTGACATGGCGACAGAGCTCAATGACGACATGATGACAAATGTCTGGCTTGTGATGAACTACATGGTAATAGCATAGTTCAAGGAATCATTCAAAATACAAGATTACAAAAAACCCCACCACTAGCTGGCGGATGGATACTACTTCAGCTGAGACCACTTGTTCTTGTTCATGGAGTGAAGATGTAGCTCATGTATCCTCGTGGCTTTTCCTTTTATTTTCATACTTTATCATTGTTTACGTAACTTATATATAATTAATTATGCACAGGTAAAGTATGCATGTCTATTGGTTGATAAAAATATATTTTTATTCATACAATCCAGGGTTTGGTTTTTTTTACAATGCTGGAGTGGATTAAATGATTTGTTATTTTAATCGGGGATAATTTGTTTGAGATACGAGTTGTTTGACTTACGAGCTCAGTCACTGAACAAATCAAACTTGTCGCTGACGGTACTACTGTATAGACAAGGAAATAAAACTTGATAATAAAAATTATGTTTCAGCTGCTAAAAGCTTGATAATGTCAGAGGCATGTAGAGAGCCATGCAAAAAGTGTTTGTGCAGAATTTACAACAAAAACAACCCCAGTAAAAAAAAATAATAATAAAAAATCAAACTTAAAGCTCAAGTTAATGGGCAACAAGGTTATCTGACTGCAAAATCTGCAGTCTGAAAAGTTATTGAACTGCTTAAGTTAATACACAAATGTGCCAGCTTTCTCTGCAACAATTGCAACCAAATACTTCCGATAACTGTAGATCAGTTTCTGACTTCTCTTTGGTGGAGTTTTTCATCCTCTTCTTTCCAATTGCGTCAGCAGAACCACATTAGTGGGTTTGTTAACATGTATTGTTTTTCAGGCCTCCCACATAATCTCAAAAAAGGTTCAGATCATGACTGTAAACTTTAAAATTATTTCTACTGAGCCATTCAGAGATGGCCATTCTTGGGATCTGTGTTTTGCTGCATGACCCAGTCGAGTTTCACCTCACAGACTAATAACCCAGAATTCTCCTTCATATTTTCCGATGCAGAGCAGAATTCATGCTTGTCTCAATTATGACAAGTTGTCTTGGCCCTGAGGCAACACAACATCTTTGCAACATTTACGCTGCCATCTCATGCTTGACCCTTGGTGAAATGTTCATTTTCTTGAAATGCTGTGCTTGGTTTACACCAGATTTAAGAGAAACCCTGTCTTCCAAAAAGATCGACATTTCAGTTGTCAGCCCATAGAATATTCTCCCAAGAAACTCTGAGGGTCATCACAGTGTCTTGTGGCAAAATTCAGAAGAGCCTTGATGTTCTTTTTGGTCAGCAGTTGATTACACTTTGCTACTCTGCCTTGGGTGGTATTTTTACCTTGTGTTCATTGAAAGTACTACATGAAATTAATTAAATGTTAAACCCATGAATTGAGGCGAGAGATATCTACAGGTCTTTGGACATTTCCCTTTAATCTTTTGTAACTTCCAAAATTTGCTTCCAGGAATTTTGGAAGGTCGACCTTTCAAAGTTGTCTACAAATGTAGACAACTTTGACAACTTACATCTCTACCAACATCCTCAAAGCAAATACTGCATCTCTAGTACCCTTTTTTGGCATGAAACCATACTGCTGCTCACAAATGTTCACTTCTGTCCTCAGTCTAGCTTCTACTACTCTTTCCCGTAACTCCATTGTATGGCTCATCAGCTTTATTCCTCTGTAGTTGCTACAACTCTGCACATCTCCCTTGTTCTTAAAAACGGGCACCAGCACACTTCTCAATTCCTCAGGCATCTTCTCACTATCTAAGATCCTGTTGAATAACCCAGTCAAAAACTCTACTGCAACCTCTCTTAGACACTTCCAAACCTGTACAGGTACATCATCAGGACCGACTGCCTTTCCACTCTTCATCCTCTTCAGTGCCCTCCTCACTTCATCCTGACTAATCTTTGCTACATCATGGTCCACAACAGGCACCTCTTCTAGTCTTGTTTTCTCTCATTTTCCATGTTCATCAACTCTTCAAAGCACTCTGTCCATCTTCCCATCACACTACTGGCACCCGTCAATAGGCTTCCGTCCCTATCCTTAATCACCCTAACCTGCTGCACATTCTTCCCATCTCTGTCTCTCTGTCTTGCCAACCGGTATAGATCAGTCTCTCCCTCCTTACTGTCCAACCTAGCATACAAGTCATCATAAGCTTCTTGTTTGGCCTTTGCTATCTCTACTTTCACCTTACGCTCCATCTCCCTGTATTCCTGTCTACTATCATCAGTCCTCTCAGTGTCACAGTTCTTCTTAGCTAACCTCTTTCTCTGTATACTCCTGTACCTCCTCATTCCACCACCAAGTCTCCTTATCTACTTTCTTTCCAGATGACACACCACGTACTCTCCTACCTGTCTCCCTGATCACATTAGCTGTAGTTTTCCAGTCATCTGGAAGCACCTCCTGACCACCCAGAGCCTGTCTTAACTCCTTCCAAAAAGTCACTCAACATTCTTCCTTTTTTAGCTTCCACCATTTTGTCTTCTGCTCTGTCCTCATCTTCCTCACCACCAGAGTCATGCTCCTCACCACCACCCTATGCTGTTTGGCTACACTCTCGCCTACCACTACTTTGCAGTCACTGATCTCCTTCAGGCTACACTCTATGTTCCTGCCTCTTCTGGAAGAAAGTATTTACTATAGCCATTTCCATCCTTTTTGCAAAGTCAACTACCATCTGTCCTTCTGTATTCCTCTCCTGGATACCAAACCTGCCCATCACCTCCTTATCACCTCTGTTTCCTGCACCAACATGTCCATTGAAGTCTGCACCAATGACAGCTCTCTCACTTCTAGGTATGCTCTGCATCACTTCATCAAAGTCCAGCCAGAATTTCTCCTTCTCCTCCAGCTCACATCCTACCTGTGGAGCATACCCACTAACAACATTGAACATCACACTTTCTATTTCTAGCTTCAGAGTCATGACTCTATCCGACACTCTTTTTACCTCCAGGACATTCCTAACAAACTCCTCCTTCAAGATAACTCCTAATCCATTATCTTCCTATCTAGACCATGATAGAACAACTTCAACCCTGCTCCTAAACTTCTAGCCTTGCTACCTCTTCTCTCTCTTCCTACGAACACACTTTCCTCATCTCCTTCTTCGTCAGAAACATGGACTAATGAACAAAAAAAAAAAAAACAACAACAAAAAAACAGAAAAGAAACATGGAATTGTGATAACATGGGATAACATTTAATTTGAGACTTTAAAGAACATGCTGATATCTTTTGACAATATCATTCCATGTGAAACTGTTAAAGTGTCTGCGACAACCTGGTGAATTCTTGTATAAACACTGTCTGCTGAAAGGTGTGAATATGATCGTTATATTCTTGTGGAGAACACTGGCAAGGTCAACTTCTTGTTTTGACTATCTATGATGTTAACAAACATTGTGTCCCTAGGAAGAACGTAAACATGGCTATGCTCTAGGGTAAAAGGCTACTATCTGGAAGTGGATAAGGGTATGAACGTCTGTCAAAATTCAATGTATGAAATGGTTGAAAACTTTTAAATACCTGAGTTTGTTGATTACATATTCTAATGAGAGAGATGTTTGTTGATTCTTGGGGACGGGAATTTCATAAGCCTATTGGCTTCTACCCATCAGCCCTTTTTTTTTTTTTCCGGAAGTTGTTGATGTTGTAAATGTGATGAAGGTGTGAAGTATGTTATATTAACATGTCTGAAAAAAATGTATATATATTAAAAAAAAAAAGATTAAAGCACTAGCTTTGATCTACCGTCTTACACTGGCCTCCCTCGTCTTTATATCTCATCCAGTTCCTGAGTGTACAAAAGTTAAAAGTTGACCTTGACCTAGTTTTCTATAGGTCAAGGTCATCATCTAATGTTCATCCCCTTTGCCCCCTAGTAAGGTGCTTTTTGTTCATTTTTTTATACAACTGTTACAAAGATATTTGGCGGACTAACGGATGGACGGACGGTCGAACGAACGAACAGATGGACACACAAACACTGACAATTACAATACATCAATGCTTTGAAGCAGGATGTAATATATAGTCCACATCATGTAGTCCACAAATGTCTATACAGTGCGTGACGTCAGTCTTTGATATATAAAACACTGATATAGTGGGGCAAAAATCCTATGAAATACTGTACTTCATCATTTTTTGTAATTGCATTACAAGGAACCCATTAATAGGTTGATACAAACATAAAATTAAACTGAAAATTTGTACATATTAAGATTAAATAATCCCTTTGTATAAATTATATAAATGATTGGCCACTCTATTTCCATTTCCATAAAGTGTCAAATGTAAATGTTTTCCTTTCACCACATTTTTCATGCCTCTGCATCAACTTTGGTTAATGGATACTCACAGTGAACATGGATCGGAAGTTGCTGAGGTCAGTAAACAGCTCCTCGACCGAAGTCTTCTTGGGATCGATGGCAAAGTATTCCAGCATGTTCTTGTACAGCGTCTCCATATTGCTGTGCATGATCCGTAGCTTGCCATACTGCTCCTCCGCAATCTTGCTGAAGCTGTGATGACTGTGGTCAAGGTCAACAACATTACTTCTGCCTTACATTATGCTATTAACCCTCATATTATGTTGCAAAAAAATCATATTGATTACGTTGTGGGACATTTTAATCCGTACTGTGGAAATCCACACAAAACAGTCAAAAAAACAGGTTACACCATTAACAACTTTATTTTTGATGATGTAAACATTCAGAAAAGAGACAGACAACATATTTTTAATCGCAACACTATATTTAAGAACTGTTTAGTTAAAGTTTGTAAGCTTCACGTTTTGTTTTTTGTTGTTTTTTTTCATTTAACTTGCCCCATTTTCTGAGATTTTCAGTGTTCAGCATCTTCAGTGGTCTCCACATGATGGACAGAATGTGACTGTGCTTTCTGCAAATATAAGTCACACAAGAGGTGCTTGTATTACTGTCTTCTCGGGAGGGACAGACCTGGCATCTTTTCTGTTTTTTTATACCTGTGTTCACTGGATCCATTGCAGATTGGTTGGATGATCTGTTCTTGACCTTTTCAATGACAGCTGCAGCTGCAAGGGATCGAGCTGGCCTGGCTCGCATCTGGATCTTGGGAATGACGAGTGCTATGTAGAGTTCTTCCAGGAAAAGCCGACATTGGTACAATTTGCCAGCATTCCATTGCTGGTTGATTTCAGCCCACAGGACATAGGCATTATAAGCAGATACATCCACAATGTTGTAGAAAATCATCAAGGACCAACGGGCAGTCTTGCGCTGGCAGCTGTATGTTGCTGTGACTTAGTCCAGATTGTCAACTCCTCCTTTGGTGGAGTTGTAGTCCAGGATCATTTGTGCTTTGTGTCTTCTCTTGTGCTCAGAGATGCATCTGTGTGCATTGTGCTCATTACAAGAACTTTTTTTTTTTCTTTGGGCAGTATGAAACAACTGTTGCTTTCTCAGTGAAAACAAATACTGAGGAATGCAGAGGTCTGCCCTGTATCTTCAGAATTTCACTGGGAAGTTCTGGCTTATTTCTTCTGACTGTTCTCAACATAGTCAGCTTTCTCTTCTGAAGTTCATCTCCAAGGTGGTAAGATGTAAAGAAGTTGTCACATGTGATGTTATGACCTTGCAGTCCTTCACTCATCTGCAGCACCACACACATCCCCTGATTCTTCTCAGATGCTCCTCCAGGTAGCTTTCCAGTATACACTTGCATATTTCATGCATAACTAGATTTTGCATCACAGGCTGCCCATATTTTGATGCCCCACTTACCAGGCTTGTTGGGCAAGAACTGTCTGAAAGAACAGCGGCCCGTGAATGGAACAAGGCGCTCATCTATAGTAACATGGGGACCAGGATTGTACAACAACGGTATAATTTCAACCCATTTATCCCATACATGTCTGATCGCAGCTAGTTTGTCTCTTTCACATCAACCAGCACTGGTGTCACGGTTGTCAAATCGGATCACACGAGATATCATGTGAAATTTCTCCAGAGACATTGTTGCTCGAAAGATTGGCCTTCGATACTCTTCATCCCACAGACCTGCAGTTGCTTCTCTCCGTGACCTTTACTCTCCAGCTAATAAATATGATATAAAAATGTAGCCACAAGAGGACACAAGCCAGTGTGTTATTGTGCCCGTCCCAAGCCCGGATAAATACAGAGGGTTTTGTCAGGAAGGGCATCCGCCGTAAAACTTTTGCCAAATCAAACATGCGAATCAAACCTATGACTTCAATAGCGGATCGGTCAAGGCCTGTAAGCATGCAGTTAGTACATACACGACAACACACAACATCAAGCTGTAAAATGGGAGGCAGAGTGACGGGCAGCAACTTCCTGGAGTGCGCCCCAATAGAGCAGCTCATAGAGGGGACGGCACCTTGCTCAAGGGCGCCTAGGCAGTGGCTGGTAGGTGAGCTGACACCTCCCACCATCAGCTCACACTCCGGAGATGTTCTGGCGGGAGCGGGAATCGATCAACCGATGGCTGGGCGAGGACAGACTGAGATGGTTTGGGTATGTCCAGTGGAGAGATAGTGAATATATTGGTAGAAGGATGCTGAGTTTTTAACTGCCAGGCAGGAGGAGTAGAGGAAGACCAAACAGGGTGTTTATGGATGTTGTGAAAAAGGACATGAATGTAGTTGGTGTGAGGGAAGAGGATGCAGAAGACGGGGTTAAATGGAGGCAAATGATTTGCTGTGGTGACCCCTGAAGGGAAAACCCGAAAGGAGAAGAAGATTAAATATGATGTATCAATGATGCCCTGCTGCCTACTTTTCGTGTGACTCATGTCTGGGTGCTGGCACTGTTATTTGGAAAGCATTGATACAACATCATACATTTTTGACAGATTTACGGAATGCTCTCTGACACAACCTTTTAAATAAAAATGTAAACATGGCAGATAACATCCTGTAAGAGTAATGTACTTGCTTTTGGCAAATATAGCACAAAACACTAAGTCCATTTGTCATTATTAGCCTGCCCGACTAAAAATAGATTTTTCCACGATCTAGAACAACAATATATCTTAGATGATGCAATTTAATTAATAATCTTTTTTTTAATCAATATCTGCTTTTCATTAACATGTTGTATACCATACATTATGTCATTACATTAAATACAGATTTACTGCATTTAGGACATCTTATATAGTTTTCTGTGCCCTAATTGAAGAGCATACAAGACTGAGTTTTTCAAGCAACTAAAACAAAGAACACCTGCTATGCTGATAGACTTGTATAGATACATTTAACAACAGTGTCAACATAAGGTGGCAGAATATGGTGAAGGAGAATAAAAGAGCACAAACAGACATACTGCATAATGCTGTAAGGTGTATCCAAACACTACATCTTTTGTGTTCCTGTATTTTTTTGAAAACACACTGTAAAGATTTCATTCTTTGGAAAAATTCTGGAAAATTTTATGTTCAAATAAATGTAGAGAGGAAATAATACGCACCTAACCTGCAGCTGTACGCATGACTCTCAAATTCTTATCTCATGGCAGATGAGAAGCAACAGTATCTGGTATCCATACTATGAGTGCAGCTTCTCTGGCTGCTATTATGCCCCTTCATTGCAGCTAAATTGATGGACTCATTTGATGTCTGGACTCTGTTGCATCCTGCTGGGGATGGGACTACCTATTCACAGCTCGGTAAGTGCTGTTCAATAGCCTCCACTCTGACATTGACTTGTCAGTAATATCTTTCAAAAGCAGGAGTCGGGGAAAAGAGACATGAGCAAAGCCTGAGCAGGTGATGGAAAGCAAACGAGAAAAGAAAAAATTGTTGAGCCATGGATGATAAGTATCATGGAGTGTAAGAAATATCCCCCTACTTCTTATCTATGCCAGAGAAACAGTTGTCCCCCCACACCCTTCACCACAGTGCTCATTCTCAAGAATGCTGTTTCACTGATCCTACTCTCTTCTTCATATTTCCATTTCCAGGTCTACATGTATTCTTCTCCTTCAGTTTTTCTTATGATCTGATCTGCCTTTTTCACAAGCTCACATTAACATACGTAATACTAGACCTATAGCACAGGAAGTCTATTATTCAATGCCATATGAAGTGATAATAGAATGTGAAATATGTTAAGATATTCAGCTTGTGACAATAGACTGCTAATTGACACATATATCAATTACTTCCTGTAAAGGAGTTCATTTGATGAAAGCCGGGTGTACAGAAATGAGCAAAACAAAAGGATGCAGGTGAAACTTTTCCTTTTATATCTATCTCACAAGTTTAACAAAAAGACCATGTATTGTTAGCAGCACAATATCCACCTTGAGCTAATTCATACAAAAAAATTCCCCAAAAATGCTTTAGGCCAGGACCTTTATACTATTGGTAATTACCAACTGCCCTATCAAAGGAACTTAACCTAAACTCGCCCATACTTTTGGTGACAAAGGTGAACAAAAAACATTTTAAAACCACATGACACGTAATTCTACCACTCAAAATAAGCAGTCTGCTTAAATTCAGCAACTTCACCATTTGTAACAAAAGTATATACTTTTTAACAAAAATCAACCACCCCTTTCACAGTGGTATGCTGCGGTCCATTTCACCTCTATATAAAATGATCATTGTAACCCGTTGTGAATCTTTTAGAAGATTTATGCCAGAATATGACGTATCACATGCATTTGTTTGACTTCAATTCAAATGATTAAATCAGGTACTTTGTGTGTCATTTGTAAACCAAATAAAATGCACATATAAGGTAATAAAAAGTGGTACAAACTGAAAACAATTGTGATGCATAGCTGGCCCAGCAATCTTGATGGGGAACAAACAAATGTTTGGGGAGGTGATGACTATGTGGAGCAAAATAAATTAGAATAAACTACACTAATAATAATTTACACATTATTGTGGTAAGGGCAGGCTAGCTTCACCACAGTTCCAAGTGAAACATACATACATTAAATATTAATTTGAGTGCATTCAAGAGAAGGTAAGGACCATTCCCCTTGCTTTTGTGTGGGTTTGGATACCCCGAGAGGGTTTACAGGAAATCTACACATATATGAATGTATTGTGTTCCTTTGTCAGTGATGGCTGATGTGTAATTTTTTTTAAATTCTAGCCAAGATTCACTTGAGTAACCATTATTATTATTGAAACGCGGATTACCAGAGTAGACGGTGCAGACATTAACAGAGAATAGGAATACAACTCCAAATCAGAAACAATATTTTCGGGGTAAATGTTACTGTTTCTTTGTTTTATTGGTTCATTTAATTTTGTAATTATAAGATTGACAACAGTTGCATTATTTCAGTAAGTCAAATATGTATTTAATTAATTCTGGATCATACAGTGCTCACAACCCAAACTTATGTCATATCAATTAAGTAACCATTAAAATAGCTGTATTTTATGACTGAAAGTTATTCTTTCAGTCATACAGTATTTAGTGGATTCTGAAAAAACGAGTGGATTGTTAGACTTGCATGTAGAGAGCAGCACTCTAAAATTAAATTTGTGAAATAATCATCAGTCTGTGTCTGGCTGATATTTGGTATAGAGTCTCAGTGAGTTCAGTTAGTATTTAAAGTGTTTTAAATAAATTAGTTTTTTATTTTCAAATAGTGATGAAAAAAGTAAGAAGTTTTGTGAAACGATCCTGGAATTGGAAGGGAAAGCAGCGGAAAACAGAGCAGTCACATCCATTCTCAGTGAACTTTTTTTGGCCTTGCCTCTGACCGTAGCAAAGCCATCAGTGGATCAGCCCCAAGGCTAGTGATCAAAACTACATGAAGGAGGATATGTAAGATGTCTATTATTCAACACAAACTTAGGCACCTGATTTTATACATGAAAGACAACTTACACTATTAGAGCTTTCTCAGGGAAAAGTGAATTTCAGGTATTTTATAGCATGTTTTAGCTCTGATAGTGAAAGTGAGCATATACATTCCTGTTCCAATTATATCCTTCTAGCTTTTGGTCTGTTATTTTTGGTTGGTTTTTTTTCTCATGCATTAAATGCATTGAGTAACTCCCCAGACTGGTGGGTGAATACTCACGTGCATAAAGGATATAACCATTTTAGTGAAGAACATGTCGTTGGGGTCATCAGGGGACGAGAAAGTCTCCAGATCTCTCTCCAGTTGCAGCATCTGCCTCTCCATCTGCTTGAGGCTCTTTTCCAAATTCTCCGCAGACACTGACATACACCCACACACACAAGCATGAAGAAGCACACCCATGTGCCAGTGAAAGATGTGGAAAGAAGGAAAAATTAGAAGTACAATTAAATGAGTCAATATTTGGAGAGAGAACCTAGCTAACTGTCAAAGCATATACTTGTGTCCGCACACTGTGTTAGAAACACCACGGGAACAAAGACTAAAACTAAACATGAAGTGAGGATATGTTGAAAACACTTTTAGGATCCTTAAATCTTTTTTTATTTACATTTACCTGTTGTGATCTATATAGGAATGAAATACCTTCTTCACAAACGCATTACTGTGAATGGACAAGGACTGCAGAACAAGAAATCTTTTTTTTAATTCCTTCACACTTTGTCTTTAATCCACACACCTGTTGGTGTGTGGATTATGCAAACACAAGACCTGAAAGAACACTGATCCTAACTTCCTGATAAGTCGACCGTGGCTGACACATTAAGCTAGACATTGAATATAAGCATGTGGCTTAAATTACCCTGACTAGACCCTGCTTGACAAAAAAGCATAAGCTGCTTATTTTTAAGTAGTTTCAAATGTCCCTTGATCCTAATATATGCCTCAAGAAAATGAAAAACAGAAAGATAGCTTTAATGTAGCTATGTTTCCAACTGAATTTCTAGCGTGAATCCGTATTTGCTGATGACAACATACCATCTTGAACACACACACAAACACACGTAAGTGATCATCACGTTACATACAGAATGTTTACTTAATTATACACTTTGTACTATTTTTACTCTATGTGCAACATACCTGGTTCTCTTCATTCTTTTTTTATTTTTTCAGTCGATCACTGTATTTTGTGCTCTGCCAAGCCACTGATAACTGACACTGAAAAATTTACAGTAAACCACACAGTAACACTAAGTCTTTTCATAAACTATATTGTCAATTCATGATGCCTGAATTGAAAGAACATTCACAGAGCAGCTATGTCATGATCACGTCAAATGTTTGGAAAGGCTAATGTTAAAGCTCATCTGAATATTCACCACTAAAGTAAATGTTTGCCCATAGTGAATGTTGTTCCAAAGTAAATGTTTGCATTTGCTAACATTAAAAATGACAATTTTGCCAGTTTTTTGTTGTTGTTTTTCAGCAAATTGTTAAGGAACCCAAGCATTATTTACATGATGAGTTTGTGATATTCTAGGAAGGTTACAAAAGGCTTTGAGTGGAAGGCCTTGACAAATAGGTAACTTTTTTTTTTTTTGTAATTGCACAGTTGTTGGTATGTTCTATAGTAGTGAGGCATGCAAAAGCTTTTGACTATACTTACTCACCAATCATATATTACCATCTGCAAGCAGTGACACATCAGCATGAACACATATATCCAAACAACATTGTCCTCATTGAAAGCAGAGGTAGCGGAATAAGGACAAAAACCTGTTGCCATCTATTTGTCATTTGTCTCTGGCTGCCTCCTCTTTCTTTGTGTTGAGCGTGGGGGATTTTTATGAGTGGTGGGACCCAAATGCCTCTGTGGTCCAGGGGATTGTAGACAGATATACAGTAGGTTGTTTTAAAGGAATAAGAATTGGACATTTGTAGAGGTCAAATCCCCAATTGACATCCTTTTATTACTCTGCCAACCTGCTGTGCTATAAATGAGAACGAGTGGAGCACACGACTGTGTATACTCACAAGCAGCCCTACTATCCACAGAGCTCCACTATAGATCATCCTTTGATGTATGGAAATTAAGAAACTGAAAAAACGCAGATGTGCCCTGAGAGGCCAAAGCCTGACAGACAACTATGAGCAGACAGATGGGGCGAGAGGCTGGGAGCTGGAGACTTGTAACGCAATAACTCCTGGTGCACAAAATCAACGTGCTGAGCACCTAATACATATAAAGAGAGAGTGAAGGTCAACGAATTGCAAGTTGCAAAATCAACTCTTCATTTGTCAGACTTAATGTGACAAATATGTAAAACAGAATCAGAGCTGCACATTACACAAGCATCTCAATATTCTCTCATTATACTCACATTATTGCTTAATGACTCACCATGGCTACAAAATCTTGAATGAAAACTGAATCTACATAGAGGTTCAATATCTGTTGCAAAGGCCATTTAGCAGACTTATCTAATGGGCTTTACACATACTAAGTAAATTATGTTTTTGCTACTGACAGGTGATATGTGTATTATTTTTTTCATCAAATTTGAGACAACCATGAATGCCTAAACCTCACTGTTGTGTACAGTGTGCTTTGTTGTTATGACAAACAAAATAAATTGGAATAGGGAAAAAAGGGAGAGAGCTAAAGTAATTCATCAAAAACTAGATGGGAAGATAGACAAGCAAGGTTGAGATAAATATTGACAGACAGATAAATAGATGTATTAACAGATACATAGACAATGCAGGGCATCTTATACATTAAGTTATTTATGGCAGCCTGTCAAAATATCAATATTTCCCAGGGTTTTCAATACATTAAATTATCTGTGGCAGCTTGCAACAATATCATTGTTCAACACATTAATCATAAGTTGCCATTGCAGTAGATGCGTGTTCCATTTAGTTTATCTTGTACAAAAATGCACACTTGTACAAGTATAAGCACACATTCTCACATGTGCACATGTGAGAATGTGCTCCAAAGGCCCAGGTATAAGGTCTTTGACGGCTGTCAAAATAGGTTTTGCAACCTATTTTTGAAGTTTTTATTAGCACTACCGATTCTCCAGAGGAACCCTAAACTAAGATGAACGCAGGGTTAAATGAGAGCACCATAAGCACAATTAATTTCTCCAACCGCCATCCCACCCTATTTTCATACTCAAGAAAGCCTGTTTGTAAGTGTCTATGAATATAATGCAGTATTTCAGTGTCTTCAGGCACCTGTAACTATTAGACCTAATGAAAAGAAAGCTACTCCAGAACAAAGCTTATTTACAAAGACAAAATGGGATTTGAAAATTTGAAAAGTGGATATGGTAAGATGAAACACATAATGCATGCATCTTATATTAATATAAATAAATGAGAAATACCATTATAAGGGGGGAAAAATATAATCCATATAAATGCAAATATATATTTCACTTGAGGACTGAAGTGCAGCTGTCTAAAACTCAAAGTGAGATCCCAATATTGAGCTTTCCCTTGATCTCACCCTTGTACTTATTAGTTTTGGCCGAGGTTTGTGGACACTGCATAGTTGTGAGGAGAAAAAAAAAAAAAAACACTCAAGGGAAGCCTCGTTCTTAAAGCGACAAAATAAACCTGGAGGGGTTCTAACACAAGAGTTTAAACACCGAAGACACATGTCATCCTCAATCACTGTTTTTCTTCTTTACTGATGGGAACACAATTGTGGGGAAAAGTCATCTCTGGAATAGCCAGAAACACACTGCAACAGTATGAACAGACATACTGTATACCTGCAAACCCATACATATTGAACAAAGATAACAGCTCACTACTTCCTCCCGAGTTGCCCAGATCAGTTCCTTCTAAACAATTTGTCCTGTTTGCCTTTGGACTTTGCCATATTACAGACATAAAACCCACATTCAAGAAAATACACCAAAACAACAGCTTAAAGAGCACCAATCCAATTATTATTTTTCTTTCTAAAAGCCCCAGACTTTCTTATTTTTCTTGACTCCTGTAATCTGAAACAGCAGAAGATTAATGTTCAATTCAAAAAGGAGTACAGCGGAGCAGCTTGTAGCATCGGTCGAATTGTAAATTCGCAAAAACCAAATAACGCATTTTCAGGATCAAAAACCCTCTAATTCTAAACCTAATAACAAAAATGGAAGGGCATGCAATTAATCTCAGTCAGAAGGTTGGGCGCCCCGTGTGCAAAGGTACGCAGCTTTGATTCAATATCTGAAACCTGTGACCTTGCTGCAAGTCTTCTGTATCCCACATTTCTGTGGATGTACTTCAATTAATGTTTATATGTTCAAAAACGTTTAAGAAAGACGGAACAGTAAAGCCCAATGCAAATCGAAAGAATAAAGAAGACAAGATGAGAAGTGTAAGATGCATAGCAGGCATGCTTAAGGAATAACTAATCCTTGGCCAAATCTGTCTGCAATTTCAAATACGTTATCACCGTCTTCAGGGCGACTTTAAAATCCTGATGAACAAGCAAAAACTATTCCTGTACATGACAAATAAGTAAAATAATATGCAACTATAACTCAAATGAGACAATCTAAATAAATACACTAAACCAAGGGCTGTTTAGGTGGGACTGCTTGAGAATAATTTAAGATTAATCATAGATTTCTTAAAACCAAACTGAATATCACAAATGCCAGAGCAGACGATGATGACTGTGTGCTCTAGAGCAGTGGTCCCCAACCCCAACCACTGCAGTTTTTATATAAAACCACTGCGGAAGATTTATTATTAGACTACAGCTGTCCTGGCATCATTAACAATTATCGAGTAAATGAAGACCAGTCCATGAAAATATTCTCATAGATGAAACCAGACCGTGGCGCAAAAAAGGTAGGGGACCACTGCTCTAGAGTAACAAATGGAAACAATACCTTCTGGAAAGGAGGGCAAAAACAATTTGAGAGCTCAGGAGGTACCCTGACTTTTATTTTGTCAGAGACCAAACCAAAGTGACCAATCAAAGGACATCAGGTGGCACTGTCACCTGACATATACAGTACCTCCAAAGACTGAAAAAGCTTCACTGTGAGAGTAGACTTACAAGACCACAGTGCAACTGAGAAGCACAAACTCTTTACAGCCAAGTGTTCACTGAGCAGAAATAAGCATCCATAATGGGTACATTCTTGCTCACTGTTACCGCTGGTGCTCTCCCAGAGCACAAAAGGTTCAACCATTATGGGGTTGGCAGAGGGTATTGTTCCATTCAGCCATAATATGAACACACGCTTGACTCAGTGAGGGTGGGTTATGACATTAATTGAAGGCCATGTTTTATCTTGGACAAAACTGAACAGCTTTTTCACTTTTTTTGATGGTTTAATTGAACAAACAAGTAGGAACACTTAGAAAAAGGCTCCTGATATTTTTATTTTAAACCAATGAGAAATCAAAATAACACTAATAATCTCATCTGTGATATTTTTTTAACTTTACTTTATATATTGGCTTGACCCCGAAGGGAAATTAAGAAAGCACACTCTAGTTAGTGGTTCAAAGGCATACATACATATATTAGTGAGTACAGGCCCCTGTAGCACACACACACACAAGAGGGCCTGTAGGCATGCAGGGGGAGGTAGAGTGGCGGGCAGCTCCTTCTTGGTGCGCCCCAAATGGGCAAATTTTTTTGCAAGGGGGGCGGCTCAAGAGCGCCTCGGCAGTGCTCCGTAGGTTAGCTGACACCTCCCACTGTCAGCTCACACACCGGGTGTTTTTGGGTGGGAGCGGGAATTGAACCGCCGACCTTGAATCATACGACGACCTGCTCTACCCCGCACTCTACCACTTAGCCATTGCCGCCCCAATGGCGGCATATGACCCCATTTGACATCAAAATAACAAATAAATGATTTTTGTACATTACCTCTGCTAGCTCTGTCCACGTGTTCCAGCTCATCCACAAACTTAACAACATTTGGAAATTCCTCCTCACACACTTGTGCCAGAAAGTGGAGTAACGTGGTCTTTTGGTCGAATGATTTGGTGTCTTTTAGCTGCAGTAAAAAACGTAAACAAACACACACAGTTCCATGAGAAGCATCAAGGGTTTTATTTTAGCTCCATTAAATTTAACAGACTAAATACAGTGTGCCCTTGCGCATTCGCGCATCAACGATTGCGACTCCATCTCATCGCAGATTTTTAGTAGGCAGTCATGTGATACCATAAACACATTCTATTGGCTGTCAGCATCCGGAACTGCGCTCTGTTCCGTCAGGCTTATACTTATGTGAGACACAAAAGTGCTTTAAACAGTCGATAAGAGTGTGGGAAAAGGTAATACAGATAGAAAGTGGGTTAATATCAGTATGGGGAGGGTTCATAAACATTTAAATTACCGTAAATAATAAGATAAATAGATTGTGATCTCGATCGCGGATTCCTCAATCACATGTGGTTCCTTGAACGCATTGACCGTAAAGGAGGGCACACAGTACATTAAAAATACCAAAAATATTCTATAGATTGGGCAATAAAATGCTCTGACTGAGGCAAAATATAATTTAATATCAGGTGCTAACCATAACTTCAGACAATATATTTTTTGTACAGGCAAAGTATGATTAGTAATTAGAGGTATAGAAAATAGTAACATGGATTTGCAGAGATCATTGTAATTTGTATTTTTGTCAGGGAAAAGATTAATTTTGTGTCATGAAAGTAAAAATAGCGATTGGAGGCATTGATGCAGTGATTGATGAGTATAGCAAATAATTTAATAGTTAGCTAACCCACACCAAGCACATGTTTGGTCACAGGTGTGTTCATGTTTGCTGGCTAGATGAAGAAGGAAACTTGTTTGTCTAGCTGCAGCATGTTGCTGTGTGGTGCTTTAATCTACTGCTGAAGGAAATGTTTGAGGAAGGCTTTGATTAAATGCATAAAAAATAAAGTGCTTTTTTACATGGATTGGTACAAAACAATATTTGACAGAATTAATGCAAAACTAGGGGGGTGCCATCATGAAATCACATGTTTTAGTGATATGACATTTCCAGTTACTCTGGTAAATGTCCATGATCAACCTCTTAAGAGTCTAATCCCAAAGTGTTTCACATAATTCCCAACAAACATCTTTCCTGTGGAGCATGTTACTAAGTATCTCTCTAGGTGATCTATTGGTAGAGAGTAGTGCATCCCGCTGGGTTTAATTATGTTTGTATTATCTACTCTAATCAAAAACTCTAATCTCTCTTTTCATATATTTTCCCATTAATTTCAAAAGCTTTAAGTGCTCTATCACAAAAGGCCCCTCTCTGAATTTAGATGGATGTAATCAAAGTTGACAATGTAAATATTTCGCTTTTTCTAGTTGGGTTGGGTACAATTTTCCTGTGCTGTGGAGTGTGCCATGAAATTAAGTTGTCAAACTCAAGACAGGCAAAAAGGTGATGTCTTCCTCTGTATATCCTGCCTTTGATATCTACTAAAACCTTGCTTCCACAACATACCAGTATGGCGATAAGCAAATAGACACACTTCAAGATCAGCTTTATAACTCAAAGAGTAATTCAACAAAATTGATTAATAAAGATTACATCATTGTCAAACTAATTAAAGTAATCCATCAAGTTTGAATGAATTAAAGTTTCTGTACACATAAGTGCTTGTGTTTGTCTGAACTCGGGTGTAATGGGGTGAAGAGGTGGCAGTGATGAATGGCTGAGCCAGTTGTTACTGTGGAAACTGCAGTGAGTGTGACAACGGCTATAATGTAAAAACTGGTGGAGTCTCTAGTGCAGGATTTCACTCAGTTCACACCACCGCTATTGTGGAAGAAACCTCCTGCCATATAAAATCCAAAGGAGCTGGCATTTGCTCTGCTCCACAAAGCATAGGAAGTCCTACAGGGTGTGTAAACCTTAAAATGGGATGGTGTCCACAATCTGTGTTATCCATTCATAGAATGAGGTTAAATACCACTGGATAAGTTGATACCAGCAGGCACAAAAAACAAATCTGTCTAATGGGACCAACAGTGATCAATTAAATGATATTCTCCCCAATATGTCATTAGACCTAATAGCAACAATTAATGACTCCTTGGCCATAAAACCCTACGGCTAGAATCTGAAGTCACATTGTCATCATTATTAGTTGGATAATTATTCTAATCTAGAAAATGTATGTAACTATCAACAGTTTTCAGAAGCATCAATGTAGCCGCAAGAGAGCACAAGCCAGTGTCTTATTGTGCCGATCCCACCCCGAATAAATACAGAGGGTTGTGTCAGGAAGGACATCCGACGTAAAACTTTTGCCAAATCAAACATGCAAATCACATCCATGACTTCCATACCGGATCGGTCGAGGCCCGGGTAAACAATGACAGCCATCGGTGTGGTTCACCTACAGGGTGCCAATGGAAATTGGACTACTGTTGGTCGAAGAAGGAGGGGACGGAAGTGTGTTCGTAGGAAGAGAGAGAAGAAGAACGCCAAGACTATAACACTGAAAGTAGGGACGTTGAAAGTTGGAACTATGACAGGTAAATGTAGAGAGTTGGTTGACATGATGCAGAGGAAGGTAGACATACTGTGTGTCCATGAGACCAGGTGGAAAGGTAGCAAGGCTAGAAGTTTAGGAGCAGGGTTCAAGTTGTTTTATCATGGTATAGATGGGAAGAGAAATGGAGTAGGAGTTCTCTTGAAGGAGGAGTCTGTTAGGAATGTCCTGGAGGTAAAAAGAGTGTCAGATAGTGTGATGAGTCTGAAGCTAGAAATAGAAGTTGTGATGTTTAATGTTGTTAGTGGGTATGCTCCACAGGTAGAATGTGAGCTGGAGGAGAAGGAGAAATTCTGGCTGGACTTTGATGAAGTGATGTAGAGCATACCTAGAAGTGAGAGAGTTGTCATTGGTGCAGACTTCAATGGACATGTTGGTGCAGGAAACAGAGATGATGATGAGGTGATGGGCAGGTTTGGTATCCAGGAGAGGAATGCAGAAGGACAGATGGTGGTTGACTTTGCAAAAAGGATGGAAATGGCTATAGTGAATACTTTCTTCCAGAAGAGGCAGGAACATAGGGTGACCTATAATAGTGGAGGTAGGAGCACACAGGTAGACTACATCTTTTGTAGAGAGTGTAATCTGAAGGAGATAAGTGACTGCAAAGTAGTGGTAGGCGAGAGTGTAGCCAAACAGTATAGGATGGTGGTGTGTAGAATGACTCTGTTGGTGAGGAAGATGGCAAATGCAGACCAGAAGACAAAATGGTGGAAGCTGAAAAAGGAAGAGTGTTGCATGACTTTTAGGAAGGACTTAAGACAGGCTCTGGGTGGTCAGGAGGTGCTTCCAGATGACTGGAGAACTACGGCTAATATGATCAGGGAGACAGGTACTTGGTGTGTCATCTGGAAGGAAAGTAGATAACAAGACATGGTGGTGTAATGACCAGGTACAGGATAGAATACAGAGAAAGAGGTTAGTTAAGAAGAAGTGGGACACTGAGAGGACTGAGGAGAGTAGACAGGATACAGGGAGATGCAGTGTAAGGTGAAAGTAGAGGTAGCAAAGGCCAAACAAGGGGCTTATGATGACTTGTATGCTAGGTTGGACAGTAAGGACAGGCAGACTGATCTATACAGGTTGGCAAGACAGAGACAGAGATGGGAAGGACGTGCAGCAGGTTAGGGTCATTAAGGATAGGGGATGGAAGTCTATTGACACGTGCCAGTAGTGTGATGGGAGGATGGAAAGAGTACTTTGAAGAGTTGATGAATGAGGAAAATAAAAGTGAACAAAGACTAGAAGAGGTGGCTGTTGTGTACCAGGAAGTAGCAAAGATTAGTCAGGATGAAGTGAGGGCACTGAAGAGGATGAAGAGTGGAAAGGCAGTCGGTCCTGATGATATACCTGCGGAGGTATGGAAGTGTCCAGGAGAGGTGGCAGTGTAGTTTCTGACTGGGTTGTTCAACGGGATCTTAGATATTGAGAAAATGCCTGAGGAATTGAGAAGAAGTGTGCCGGTGCCTATTTTTAAGAACAAGGGAGATGTGCAGAGTTGTGGCAACTACAGAGGAATAAAGCTGAAGAGCCACAATGAAGTTATGGGAAAGAGTAGTTGAAGTTACACTGAAAAAACGGGAGATGGCAGGTTGTTCATTTTACAGAAATGAATTTGGTATATATATCATGACTGAATTACATACTGCTTCAGAACATATATCAATCTTGTTGAATTTATTTAATTTGCAAAGAATGTAATATCTTTAAATCTGAATCATGTTCAGAGACATAAAAGTAACCATGTTTTGTCATGACAGGATGTGGGAAAAAGCGCCAGGAAGACTGAAAAGAAGCGGGAAGATCATCAGTCGTGTTTTCATCCACGGCCATTTTTTTGTGCCAAACGACTTTTGTGCTACTGGACTTTGGAAGCTCTCTGGAGAGACTAGCTACTTTGAGAAGGTAAAGAAAGAAAGGGGGCAGGGGGGGACCTTTTCAAACAAGAGTTGTACTTATTTAGCATTGTTTTCGCTTGGCTTTAGTTTTATAGACGTTAGTGAGCCATTTTGTGCTTTGACATTTGTAATATTAAGCAACTTGAACTTTAGTTAGCCAAGTAAACATTCACTGAGGTATGCTAATAGATATGATAGTTGTTGCCGTCATACAATAATACCGTGAAAACCTTCGTTAATAACGCTTGTAAGATTCACGAAATGCATGCGATTAGGGCATGAATCCATTTTGTTCTGTAATGAGCTCCATTGCTGACACATCTTATTAAAATGAACTTGAATCTAGTTAAATTTTGCTCTGAATTTAAATTTATTGTAATGTTAACTGTCTGTGTGCCGACGGGAGATGATTCAAACAGTGACACTAACGCCTGCAGATCGGCACGTAGCTTATAGACATATTTTGACTTTCAGTGTCAATTTAAGTCAGATAACGTCACGCTAAGCTACTGCAAGTTACTATCAGGCAAAACTTCCTGTTGACGATTTACATTAAAGGAAAGTATGGTTGTTTTGGCCCGAAGGCTTTTACTGTGAAATGCGAAAGGAAGCAGTAACAAGCTGGTAACAGCGTTCGCGTATTATCATGATGCTTTTGGTCTTAACTGCACTTTGTCGGACAAAAACAGGGCAGGGCACGGTGAGTTGACAACTTAAGTTATCATTTCATATGTATAAGATCGAGTTATGCATGAAATGGACGGACTTTCTTGTCATTATGACAATTCATTATATTTACATAACTTTGGGACTTACTGAATCTATATAAAGAAACAGTAATGCTCACAATCTGAATAGCTAACATTAGCTTCGTATATGAGCAGCAGCTAACTTGTTGAGGACATAGCACCTTATTCTTTTGGACCTGAGATACACCTTATGCTCTAAATCTACATAATATTTAACCAGGGTGTATAAGATGTAAACAAATAAGCCCAATTTCTCTAAAACTTCACCGCCCAGTTAAATAAAATTTATGTCAGAAATATTTATGTTTTCCATTTATTATGTATTTTTTCCATTTATGTATTTTTGAAAAACACTCAATGTCAAGTGTTGGTGTTTAATTTCATCTTTTGCATAGAAATGTTAATAATAACAATAGTACTAATGGTGCATTTTATTTGATAAGTGCCTTTCTGAACAGCCAGTGAAGACCATCAGTTGGATTTTGATGCTTCAAAGGCTCTATAGTAGTGGTGAGTATTGTGGATTTTGTAATTTAATTCCCTTTCTTTTGTTTAAATAAATAAATAAAATAAAACTTAGGTATTAAAGAGTGAACCTACAGCTCCTGGGTACAAGTGTGCTGTCAGTTTTGAAAATATTTGTCGCCTGCATTTTGTATACTGTACGCTAAAACTGCTTAGATATTTGCAGTTGAGTATTACTGTACACCGATATTAAATTGTTTAAAGAAAGCTTAGTTATGGATTAACTGACATGTTCTTTCTCTCTGATGTGTATGTGGAAGGGGTGTGCATTATTACAAGTGAAATGTATTTGATTACACTTGGTTTGATGTTTTACATTTAGTTATTAAGTGGATACAGATGTAAAACTTGTATTCTGATTGTTCTTATTATCAAAATAAACATGTTTTGGTTTAAAAAGATATATTCTTGTTTTGTTTTATGAATATAATCATTTCATTAGATAACAAAAAATCAGGTTATAGAAATGATAACAAATCAAGTAAAATGACTAGAATTAAATTATGTTGCAGTGATATAACTCAATGGTGTGCAATGTGATCGAATAGCTTACATTCATTTAACATTAACACATTGTATGTAATGTATATGAAAAAGTCATTTTGGTTTAACAAGTGATAATTATATATCCTGAACATGAATAACCCTTTTAGAGTAAACATAATTTTAATATGTGCAACCGATGTACATATTTTTTTTACGTTTATCCAACAGACTTTTTTTTTCCCAGTGTAGACCAAGGGCAGAAGTGATTATTTGTGAACAGTAGTATGGTTTCATGCCAACAAAGAATACTACCGATGCAGTATTTGGTTTGAGGATACTGATAGAGAAGTACAGAGAAGGCCAGAGGGAGCTGCATTGTGTTTTTGTAGATCGGGAGAAAGCTTATGACAGGGTGCCCAGAGAGGAATTGTTGTATTGTATGAGGAAGTCTGGAGTGGCAGAGAAGTATGTTAGACAGGTGCAGGACATGTATGAAGACTGTAAGACAGTGGTGAGGTGTGCTGTAGGTGTGAACGAGGACTTCAAGGTGGAGGTGGAACTTCAGAAGGATCAGCTCTGAGCCCCTTCTTGTTCGATGTGGTGATGGACAGGCTGACAGACGAGGTTAGATAGGAATCATCATGGACTATGATGTTTGCAGATGACATTGTGATCTGCAGTGAGAGCAGGGAACAGGTGGAGGAGAAGCTAGAGAGGTGGAGGTTTGTCATGGAAAGGAGAGGAATGAAGGTTAGCCGCAGTAAGACAGAGTACATGTGTGTGAATGAGAAGGACCCAAGTGGAAGAGTGAGGTTACAGGGAGAAGAGATCAAGAAAGTGGAGGATTTTAAGTACCTGGGGTCAACAATCGAGAGCAATTGAGTGTGGAAAAGAGGTGAAGAAGCATGTACAGGCAGGATGGAATGGGTGGAGAAAAGTGTCAGGTGTGATGTGTGACAGAGAAGTTTCAACCAAAATGAAAGGAAAGGTGTACAAAACTGGTGAGAGCAGTGATGTTGTTTGGTCTAGAGAAAGTGTCACTGAGGAAAAGACAGGAGACAGAGCTGGAGGTAACAATGAAGATGCTGAGGTTCTCTTTGGGAGTGACCAGGATGGATAGGATCAGGAATGAGTATATCAGAGGGACAGCACATGTTAGAGGTTTTGGAGATAAAGTCAGAGAGGCCAGACTGTGATGGTTTGGACATGTCCAGAGGAGAGATAGTGAATATATTGGTAGAAGTATGCTGAATTTTGAACTGCCAGACAGGAGGCCTAGAGGAAGACCAAAGAGGAGGTTTATGGATGTAGTAAGAGAGGACATGAAGGTAGTTGGTGTGAGAGAAGAGGATGCAGAAGACAGGGTTAGATGGAGGCAACTGATTCACTGTGGCGACCCCTGAAGGGAAAAGCCGAAAGTAAGAGTTTTCACAAACATCCTCTTCTGTAACTTTTGACGACGGGTAAAATTTGACATCATTGTAAATCATCACAGTTTCAGTTAAAAATTGAGAAAGAAGCAAAAGCAAAAAAGTATAAGCACTCAAAATATCAGATCCAGACTTTTGCCTGGTTGCAAATCTTATGGGTGTGATGCTTTATATTGATTTATTGTTTTAAACATTCTGAATCCAGAAAATGATCTTGATCACCATCACGTCACATTCTGCAGATTTTTTTCTGGACCATGTTTTACGCCTTTAAAAACAAAAACAAAAGAGAAAAAGAATTAAAAAAACACATTTTGCATAATCACTTCTTATAAATAAACAGCTGCAAAAATGCAAAAACATAGGTAACCATAAAAAAAAATCATGTACTGTAGATGTTTATGGGCTGACACTCCTTGACACAAAAAGTATTTAAAGATATATTCAGAAATCAACAAAAAAAGACTGATGATTGCTTTGGTTCAGGGCATATGGATGGATATAAACTGATAATCCAATCCTGACCGTATATTCATACAGGTAGTCGCCGACTTACGACCTATGCAACTTACGACCGACCGACTTTACGACCACAATGTCTGGGTAACGCGGGCATTCCCTCCAGCCACAGTACTCACGCTCTGAGGCTCCCGCGCTCTCTTCAGTCCCCACGGCGCACACACGCTGTTCAGTCACACTGAGATCAATAGCCCAGCCCACTGCTGATGGGCTGGGCTGCTTAGGAGGCTGTGACGGAGAAATGTATGAATGGCGTATGGAAAAACTGTCAAGCGTTACGTGAACTCTTCTGCTGGATTTGAAAGTGACGAAGAACTTGATCAGATTCGAGAGAAAATAGTGAAACTGGCAAAAAACCTCTCCTTGGAGAACTCACGAATGATCGCGCTGTATGAAGAACTGATCGCGCTGGAAGAAGAAAGAGTGGAAGAAGAAGAGAGAAGAGAAGCAGAGAAAGAAGAGGAGGAAACAGAAAAAATGTTCACCACCAAAGGCTTGTCAGAAGGCTTTTCCCTGTTAAATAAACTCCGTGCACACTTTGAAGAAATGGACATAGAACATAGAAACATTTGCAAGGATTGAACGGATGGCAAACGACGCTTTCCGTCCATATCGTGAAATTTATGAGGAGAAAAAGAAACGAACAATTCAGACAAAGCTCACAATGATTATGAAAAGATTGTCTCCCGCTCCCACCAACCCACACGCTGCCCCAGCTGATGATCCGGACGACCCACAGCCAAGAACCAGCGCTGCTGGATTTAATTTTTACTTAAGAGTCGATTTACGACCAAGTCGAGTTACGACCGATTTGTCGGTCCCAATCGCGGTCGTAAGTCGGCGACTACCTGTATTGCAAATGCCCATGTGGTCTTTATTAGGCTAATGGCAACAGCTCTAAGCTCTGGCAGCATATTAACCGTGTAGCCGACTCAAATAAGCATAAACACGTTAAAATAAAAGGTCTGAAAGTACACAATAGCCTTCTTGATAATAATGTGGCTATGGCTGATGCTTTCAACAATTTCTTTATTAATTCAGTAGAGGAACTGTCCACTAACTTTAGAACCATTGAGTCACCACGTGAGGAAAATGACAATGTCCATCCAGATAATTTTCAAATCAAAGTGGTATCCAGTGATGCAGTAAAAAAATGCATCGTAGCTCAATGTCAAAGGATATCCAGAGTTTATATGCTGAACTAATAAAAAAAAAATTAGACCTGCTTACTAGAGCCTACCACTTACTTAGTTAATTTATCTATAAAAACAAATAGATTCCCAGAGAGCCGGGAAACGGCAATAATTGCCCCGCTCCACAAATCAGGGGACAAGGACTTAGCTAGTAATTACAGACCTGTTGCCATTCTTCCTGTTGTTTCTAAAGTATTAGAAAAGATTGTTGCTACACAACTCACTGAACATCTTGAGTCTAGACAACTACTGCACCCACAGCAGTTTGGATTCAGACCTAAGCACTCTACAGAAACAGCTACTAAGGACTACTGGTGAGGGGACATGTTGTGGGGACGGTGTTCTTGGACCTCAAAAAGGCCTTAGACAATAAGACTCCATGATGGACAGTATCAAAGTTAAAACACTTTAAAATGTCAGCAGAAGCTCTACAGTGGTTTAAGTCACATCTGTGAGGGAGACAGCAATGTGCCAGGGTCAATGGGGAGAAATCAACGCTGCTCCCTAACAACATGGGAGTGCCCCAAGGGTCGGTACTTGGACCGCTGCTGTTTACTATGTACATAAACGATCTTACAAATACCTGTCTAGGCGTTAGCTGCCAGATGTATGCTGATGACACTGTCATCTACTATGCATCTGCTAAAACAGCCAGCATGGCAACTGCGCAGCTGACACAAGAATTAGAGAACATCTCAAACTGGCTAGAGTCACCACAACTCACTTTAAATGTACAAAAAACAGTTTCAATGTGCATCTCCATCCGCAGCAGGCCTGCTGCTGATACCTTTGAGGTTAGTATCAAAAATGAAACTCTTGCTAAAATGAGTGAAGTAAAATATTTAGGTATAATCTTGGATAAAAACCTAGAATTTTAAAAACTGGTAAAGCATAGATGCAAGAAGGTTAAACCAAATCTAAATTGTTTCCGTCATATTAGAAGAGACCTATCAGCCAAAACTGCACTACTGTACATGCATGCCATGATTTTCTCACACCTATCATACAGTATTACAACATGGTCACAATCCTCTCAAACTGTCTTAAAACCAATAACATCATTATACAAACAGGCTATAAAAATTATGGATCAAAAACCAATAAGATGGCACCGTTGTGGTATCCTAAAAAAACACAACCTTCTTATGTTTGAAAATGTTGTATTCTTTTCTACTATCAAATTGGTTTTTAAGTGTTTGCATGATCATGTTTCACCTCTGTTCTCTGGACTGATTAACAGACTCCCGAACTCTGGTAGAACAACCACACGAGCCTCAGCAAGTGGCAACTGTATTGTTCCCAGGTGTAACAACTCATTCGGACAGTCTGCCTTCTCAGTAAAGGGAGCAAACCTATGGAACACTTTGCCCACGGTTCTAAAACTAGAGACAGATGGTAATGTGTTCTACAGAGGGCTCAAACTATGGTCGTGCTAACACACTGTAATTGACGCATTTACGAGTTGTGCAACTGTGCAATGAGCCATGTGATTGTTATGTCCATGTCAAGTAAATAAACATATTTGCATGTACAGTATATATATACTGCAGCAAAAAGAGTGAGAATGATCTGTCAGATCTCTTCAATGAATGATCTTGAAAATGTCTTTGGTTTAGATTCATATGAATAGTCAAGGTGGATGTCAAGGTTTTTCCTTGAGCATACATCCCTTATGTTTGTTAAACAACTGCCACTGGAGGGATAAAGGACTTTATACTACATGAACAGTGGATGTTTAAGGTCAGAATGTCAAGGCTCACCTTGCAGAGAGAACTGAGGTCAAAGCCATATGACTGGGCATTTCGAGAGCCTGCATTCATGTAATTCCCAAGCAGCAGCACCAACTCCAACAAGTGACCAAAGGCTCGGCTCTTCCTGACTTCATCGCAGGCAGCGGTTACAGCCAGTATATCTGGACGCAGGTTGTTTACCTGCTCCTCAAACTGCAGGCGGAAGAGGATGTGGCTGAGGCGAGGACGCAGCCGCTTCACGCTGCTCATCTGAAACAGAAATTAACAGGATTGGAGAAAACAAGGAAACATTTGATGGGAGGAAATATGGAAAAGGAGAATTAGGGAGAAGAGAAGGAAGACAAGGGAGAAAATGAAAGGAAAAACACTGTCAGAGAAGATAGTTAAAGGTAAAATAACTACAGCGGCACTTTTACTTTTGCACTCACATTCAGTGAACCTAATTTAAAAAATATGTATGCAGCCAGCATTCTGGAAAGTGTTGCTAGTCAGTGGTAATAGATGCTGTCAGTGATTTGATTTGGGACCCAGGTCTGGTAAGTTAATTGTGGAGTTAGTGTCCATACAGGGCAGTCAGTGGAGGGGGAGGAATATACAATAGGCTGCCTTGGATTACCACTCTCATACAATTAGAGAAAATTGGAAAATATTGCATTGGGCCCAAGGCTTGATCACAACAGTGATTGTGTATGTGTATGGGACTGGTGGGAGGGGTACAGGTTACAATTGTCTGTTTCACACAACAGCTGGCTATGCAGTTTGATGTCTTCCATCAAGGGTTTAATTACAGCTACTGTAATGTTATCAAATAATTTTCAGTTGCCATTATGTGTCTGTGTGCTTGTTTGTATGAACAAAAGAAAAGATAGAACAGCAAATAGAGGAAAAGAAAGAAATCAAACACAAAAGTGGGTATTTAGTGTGAATGTACGGAACCTTTTCCATACAGGCTGTGCAGGGATTGGAAAACATTGAAAAGCATTAGAGCATTAGATTGTCATATACAGTATAAGAGAAATATTTATAATATCACACACCAAAAATTCTAAAGAGTGGTATCTCTACTTCCGAATGTCTCTACATACGAAATGTTCTACTTACAAAACACCTCGACAGGAAAATATTGCCTCTAGTCACGAAATAAATTTTGAGTTACGAAAGTTAAAAATACAGTATGGGCTGCTACTCGCAGCTCCCGAAGGTTCCTTAACGCAACATTCTTATAAAGTACCTTGTGAAAGTATTGGCCCCCCACAAGAGCTTTTTGACATTTTGCCACATTTCAGGCTTCAAACTTAAAGATAACAAACTGAAAATATTTTTTCAAGAATCAACAACATGTGAGACATAATCATAAAGTGGAACCAATTTATTCAATATTTTATATTGTGTTTACAAATAAAAATGGCAAAATATCGACGAGGTTTTTGGGGGGCAATACTTTTGCAAGGCACCGTAGCTGCTCTGCCATTGGCTATTACCTAGCATCTTCCTGGCATCCCACTGGCTAAGAGGGACCTCTGTGTGTAGCAAGATAGGTGTCTATGCAGCGTCCTCGTCATTCGGCTCTCCAACCTTGAGGTGTTGTGATAGTTTTACGCAAATATATTAACTTTTTTAGTATTTGCTATGGACCCCAAGAAAGTGACAGAGAAAAGAGGAAAAGACAGAAACAAGTTTTTTTTGTCCATACAAACAAAGCAAGAGATAATAGAAAAGCATGACAAAGGGATGTGTTTGGTTGATCTTGTCAAAGAATGTGGTCGTAATGCATCTACAATCGCCATGTTATTAAAACAAAAGGAAGTTTAAGGAGTTTAACGCATCGCGTGGGTGGTTGGAGAAGTTCAAAAGGAGGGTTGGAATTCACTCTGTTGTTTCGGCATGGTGAGGCAAGAACGCATGAATAAACATTTTTGAACAGTCTTTAAGAAAGCAGTACACAGGTAATTAGGCAGCAGTGTTGTCCTTTGTGTGAAAAGATAAGTGTGGCAGTCAATGGGTCTTTCTTCATTCTTCTTTAGCCTTACAAAGGCTGAGTTTTTAAAACCCTGTGATAAGGATGACAGTCATATGAAAGTGTTCCTTGTGTATCAAGTTGACAATAAGAACTATGATGCAAATACAAGATACATTTGTATTTACAAATAAGATTCATCATTTTACATATACTTTCCTGATCCCAAACTGGGTAATTTACAAGTGGCATAAAAATATAAATGTAAGGGTTTTTTAAGGATGTAAGGACCTACAACCAGTTAGTGGGGATTGGAAAGGTTTCTTTCTTTCTGTCTGTCTGTCTGTGTGTCCGTCCGTCCATCTTTCCGTCTTTCCGTCCGTCCATCCATGCATGCGTGCGTGTGTGTACTCACTACAACCCCAAACTGCTCAGGCTCTGACAAATTTGCATATTCTTCTTTATACTTGGCCAAGGCGTTCAGCTGCTCTTGCTCGGGTAGATGCTTCACAAGGTTCTTTAAATAGAAGAAAAAAAGGGTTGAGAACAATTATGGAGAAAAAAGCAATCGATGGAACTTCTGTTAAAACAGGCCTTTTGACACCGTGATGCCTTGCACATTATTTTATTGAATGTACCTAGCGGGAACCTGTGGAAATTCCACGATAAAAGAATAATATTAGACTTCATACCAAACATTTGAAAACAAATGTATTGGTATTATACCCCAAGAGCACCCAACGTAGTCAAAATTGATGTGGTGACGTAACGACTTTGTGTTGGCAAATTATGGATTGCACTGGGTGGGCATTGCAAAGCCGTAGATGAATGTTAGCAGGCTAACTGGAGAAAGAAAGCTAACTAATCGCGAGATTGGGAAAGGAGCTAACGTTAAAGGAAAAACCACCTTTCAAAAGACCAAGTGGAAAAGAAATTTTAGAGAACTTAAAGTTCTGTTAGCTGACTACATGAACAGAACTGTATGTAGTTACTGAAAGAGTGTTTTTGTCAGATGCCCGAGGAGCATTTTGGATTCTACATCAATTACAGTATCCCATTCCAAATGAAAACCATAGCTGGACTGTTTGTGCTAGCTAGTTGCACTCAGAATTTGTTGCCGTTTTCTGTGTCGTTCCTGCTGTTTGGACTTTCTGCTCAAAAACATGAAAATTGTTGGAACATATATGACACTATGACACTAAAATTATGTTAACTGGAAAGTCCATGTATAGTCAGTTCTTCTCCTAACACAGCAGATGCCTTACAACATATTGTTCACGTGATTCCTTTTGGCAAATGTGCAGTGATTGGTTGGGCGCCGTGATTGGTTGGGCGCTTGATTGACAGGTAGTGGGTGGAGTTGGTGACAGTGTGACAGCATGAGACTTTTCAAGTGAGCTTATTCAAATATGTAGGTGGGGATTAGTTGTAAATCACATCCTCCTGTATTAAATTTCCTAATCTTTTACAGAATATCATGTGTGTCAAGTTGTCCATTGGGCAACTGGATCTAGCCTTGACCGCCATTTGTTGAGTTTGAGCTCTGATGGTGAGATTCAGTTCGAGTAATGTGTTTATTTTGTCAAATTAGTAAAAATAAACCTTGTTTGCTAAAAAGAGGCAAAACTGAGGGATTCACAAGTGATCATCAAAGCAGTTGACTTCTGATACTAACCATCGTTTGATAATCACATTACTACTGTCATTAGAGCATCAATTTATAACTTGAAAATCATAGCATTGCGTAAAACATTTATACCAGGTAAGACAAAGTTTACCACTATGTATTCAGGACTACCAAGAGTCAGAACTATGGCTCCTGCTCACTGATGATGCAACAGCCAGACTCCTTACACATTGCTAAAAAATTTCATTATATTACTCAAGCATCAAAATTGCTTCACTGGCTCCCAGTACAATACAGGCTCACTTCAAACTACTGTTAATGGTCTACAAAGGACGTAATGGCTAGACTCCACAGTGCTACTCTGACCAGCTCACTGATTACAAACCGATCGGCCCCCTCAGGTCATCAGGTAGAAATGTTCAGGATGTAGGTATAATTAAATATAAGGCTAGTGAGGGTGCCATTTACCATGGTCCTGCATTGAGAGACAAATTGTCCACTGACATTCACAAGGGTGTCCAAAAAAACCCTCAAAACTATTTTTCTAAGGCCAAGATTTAATAATTTGATAATTATGTATATATAAAACATAGGTGTTATTCTTTGTTGACATTTCCTTTTAGGTATGTTCAAAATTTGTCATTCACTCATGTCCGAAAGATGTAATTACTGTCATTTAATGGAAAATATTGTGTTCAAAAGAAGTAAAATGAGCCAAATGAATAAAAACATGATGGTCCAAAGGTAATAAATTCTTCTGAAAAATTGAAAATTATATTGTGATTTTTTTAAAGACAATAAACAGGACTAAATGGTGAATAATAATAGCCACGCTGATTGCATTGCTTTTTCAAATGAGTTCAAGAGCAATCTCAACAAATACTGTTATATTGTGTTAAAATATGTATGTTGGTCTTATACATTTAAATAGGGTTGGAAAATATGTCCTTGATGCTTGGAGTCAGGACAAATATTACTTCTTCCATTACTTTAGTATTTATTGATGTAGCCTAATGGAATTTGCCTTAATGACCATTCATTACCTGTTTTGTAATTAACAAGTATCGATTAAATGAATAATTTAAATTGCACATTGGTAGCTCAGATTTGTATTTGCTTTTTTTTTTCCCATTCAGCTGAGCCACATTGATACTGACCATTTACAGATGAATAGTCTATCTCTATATTCTGCTCACGTTTGGTTTTCCTTTTTTTTTTTCTTCTTTTTTTTTTTACAATTTTTGCTGCCATCTATGGCATAAATGCACTCTGCATGCTTATGAGGACACTTATGCAAGCCATTGATTCTGGTCCTTTTCATTACCGTGATACATTTTTTCCCTGGTGTGTCCTTCAGAGCGGGATAAAAGTTTAGTTTTTGCGTGCTTCTACACTGTTGACCTTTTTCATCCTTCCATTTCTCTAACTAGCCTGCAGAGGAGTTGATACAGTTTGGCAAAATAGAGACAGAGTACAGTAGGGGTTTTTTGTAGTTAGGACTGTAACCTCGGTTACAGTCTTCCATACTATATCAGAGGAGCAGAGTTCTTTTAAAACCTTCCTTAATGAAAAATTGCTGCTTGCCTCAAACCGGCTGATCATGAGATTTACATTCATGGTTTGCTTAATTCTTTAGAATTATTTTCATCAATTACATTTTCCTCTCGAAAAGTTAATATTTTGCAGGTACTCTTGTGAGTAGGTACCACGTACTAGAATCTGACAAACAGATAAATTAACCTTGCATAACTATGACTCTGCAGAGTTTAACCTAAGGTAACACTTTGTGAAATGTAAAATATATCTTAAAGCTGAAAACATTACCGTGTTGATAAGTTGTAAGCAGTCATCTGCAGCAACCGTAGCTAACATAACACATCCGCAAATAGCCTCGAGCAGGTTAAAAATCCCATGGAAGACCATCTTTCAGAGATACTGAAAAACTAGAAATGACTAAGTTGTTGGTGAAAATCAATTGTTTTTTACCCTCCTTGATGTTGTCAACAGTATGTGACTTGATTGCTCTGTCAGTAAAGGTAATTGTGTGCAAGCACTATAGCTGTCAAAACAATACAAATTCAATCCAAAAATAATACTGTACCATGTAAAAATAATTCTGAAAACTAAAAATAATGCGCATAAAATCCCATAAGATTAAAATTACTAACTTGTTTTAGCAGTGAGTGTCTGAAAGCCTATTCGCTCAGCGCTAGTATTTACGAGATGCGCTTGAACGCCCCATCACGTGAACAGCGGATGCAACACGCTGCTATTTTAAAAAGAGGTATCATTTTATTACTGGTGTGAAATTAGAAAAACTGGTATCAGCACGAGTTTAGAATTGAAATTTAACCTTTAACCTTTATACTGGCTTTACAGATGTTGCCTTAGGCAGATGAGGTTAAAAAATACAAACAAATTTCCCAGTTTGGGATAAATAAAGTATATCTATGAAAACAAAAAGTCAGCAAAAGTACAGCTGCACAAGTGATATGAAGACAAAACAGAATAACCATATCACACTTTAAATTGAATCATTTCAAAACCCTGAAAGCAAGAAAGCTTTTGTCTGATGTCAATTGCAACTTTTTTTTTTTACAGCTTCATGCCACATTTGCCATACCTGTATCATAGGTTCAGTAAGTTGTGCCTCATCCACCTCCACTATCATTCGACGGATTTCCTGATAAGGTAAACGGAAGGAACCCAGGAAAATGGCTGCACAAAAACAAACAAAAGATAAAACATACTGTAGAAAAGAAACATCATTCTGATTATCTAAAAATGAATAGTTAATTAATGACCATTTATTTGTATGTGAAGGTTAATTACAGTTGTCTGTCTTCACTGTGTACTGATTGGGACTATGTACTCCAGTCCTACAAGGCAAGAGGCCATCCTAACCTGAACCGATTGTCTTCTGTTAATAAATCTGTCACAACTACAAACATTGAATTGTTGTGACATAAAATTGAAATCTGAAATACTTTAGCGTTTCAGATTTCAATTTTATTAATGGCAATTTATACACAATCATGATGATGACTTGTGAGTTGACCCATGAAATGTTCCAAACAGGTCTTTCTGGACCATTAACACACATTTATTACAGGGAACCTGTGGAAATTCCACAATAAAACAATAATACCAGACTTTTTTTGTTTGCCCTTTTTCTTTGTCGTCACAAGAAAACAAACCGCTGTGTTCGACAAAGCCCTAACGGCTCCCAGTGTGTGGGATGTACAAAAGCGAAGACGAAGGTTGCTTCAGCATTACGGTCCGGTCATTCGGGTAAGTTAGGTTCTGGGGAATAAAGCATCGGGGTTCCCCACACAAAAACGTGAGGTCAGTCACAATCAAAGAATATAAACAGCTATGTTTGACGAAGCCAAAACGGCTCCGTAAGCGAGAGACATGGACAAATGTAAAGACCGGAGCTAACTTGGCTAGCAGCCCAAACTTCCGGGTAGATGCCGGAAGCGTGACAGCGTGACGTTTTCAAGTGAGCTTATTCAAATATATAGGTGGGGATAACTTACATATTACTATATACATACAGATTTACTTTTTCCACTTGCCCTTTTAGTACTGGTGTACAAAAAATGCAGATGTCTGTCTAAAATAATATGAGTAGTTTCGGAATAATGATTTCTAAAGGATTTATTACTGATTTCTTTCGTGGTTTTCTTTCTTGCTTGTACCCTGATCATCATTTGAATCATGGTACTTACATTGTGAACTTTGTGCCTTTTAATATCACCTTAAACACTGATGATAGAAAAAAAACAAATAAAAAAATCATCTGTAATTCTGTCACACCAGTAAACACCAATCACTGCTTTTCTGCCTTGTGGGTCATGGGTGTTGCTGGAGCCTATCAAAGCTGGTGACAGGAAAGAAGCGGAGAAGGCCTTGACACATCACTAGAGCACTACAGGCCCATGCAAAAGACAAACAACCACTCACTTAAACTCTTAAACTGCATGGTTTTGAGGTGGGAGGAAGGCAAAATCCTGGAGAGAACCCACGCAGACATGCTACACTTGCCATACTTGGATCATATAAACTCTGTACAGAAAGGGATTGAACCCAGAACATTCTTGCTGTGAGTTAACAGCGCTACCCACTGTGACACTATGCTTCCCCCAACATGAAAACAATTGTTAGAAAATTGCAGAAATATTTAATGAGATTTATCCATCATATTTAGAATCTGGGTCTGCAAAGTAAAATGTAAAAAGAAAAAAATATATATTTACGGAATATGTTTAGTACAGTTTTCTCACAGACAAACTGGAGGTATTTCAAAAGAGTATCTTAGTATAGTGCTTACTGGATAGTGAGAAGCTGTGGAGGCAAGAGAGACAGATATACTTTGTACCAAATAACATCACACAAGTGGATATGTAGAAATTTAGTCCTTGAGAGGAACAGCATACTGAATACAAATGAATACTTACAGAGATTTTGTGCAATCTTGGTATCGAGCACCTTGAGCTGTTTAATTCTCTTCTTTATGGATTTCTTATCCTCTAGATCCTCCTCTTCTTTTTTGGCTGTTGAACACAGAAGAGTCATGTTTTTTTAACACACAATTTTTTTTGCTGACATGTATTGATGCAAGTACAGTAATAATATGAGATGTGAGATGTTATCAGTGTTGAGACAGATCAAGAAAGAGAGACGAAGGGCAAAGCTGTTGTAATCGTTATACTTAATTTGAGTTGAGTCATCCACAAATACTGTATGTTCATGGTGAAGTTTATGCTAAAGGACCACCGACACAGAGTGCACTGCCATAAGACAAACATAGTGACAGGGATTGTATTAAAGCCACAAATTGAGTTATGTTTGGGTGAGCTATATCCGGTCCATAAACACATGTTGGACATGAAGGTAAGCCCGCTGTGTCACACTGAGCAGGGTATTGTGATTTATATACACAACTGGCAGATAGTCGAGGTACAGACATCTGACATCATCAAAACTCACACATACTATATGCGCACGCACACGCACACGCACACGCACACACACACACACACACACACACACACACACACACACACACACAAACACAACCCTCTTGAGCCACAGACAGAGAGAGCAGTTCACGGTTAGTTTTAATTATTTAAGACACCAGATTAAGAGAGCAAAATATGCATCCCGGGAGTACCCTTGTAATTGTCTGGTGCTGTAATTATGGTATGTGTGGTGAGTGGAGAGTAGCAATGAGAGGAGTTAATCCAAAGGAAAATTATTTCTACTGTTCCACATGAGCATGGTCTTTTTTTCAGGGATCTTGCATCTAATTAAAAAGTGAAGACAAACACAAACACAGCCACACACTGAGCAATCCTCTGACTTACGTGGATCTTCTGTTGGTACACTTTCATCAAAGTCTTTCAATGCGTAGGACAGAGGAGAGTGCAGAAGAAAGTAAATGAAGGCAATGGAAAGAAATGTATCATGAAAAAGGCAAAGGGTGGGGAACAGGAAAGAAAATAAGATTTTGTCAAGGCTGCACATCACAGTATGAACTATGGTGAGAGACCAGAAATGAAAGGACAAATACAGTAGTACAGCTGATTACAAATTACAAATCAAATCAGGATTTTGAGATTAGACACATGTGAGCACTTGCCAGTCTGGGCAAGAGTCATGTTTAATCTGATCCAAAATGTACAAATGTTTCCAAAGATACATATTTACAAAAATATTGACAAAATATTGTTCAAATGTGGAATTAGCCTCTGATATAATAAAATATTAAAATCACTTTTATTATTATACATCATATTGACTATATAGTGGGTACGGAAAGTATTCAGACCCCTTTAAATTCCTCATTCTTTGTTTCATTGCAGCCATTTGCTAAAATCAAAAGTTCATTTTTTTTCTCATTAATGTACACTAAGCACCCCATCTTGACAGAAAAAAACATAAATGTAGAAATTTTCGCCAATTTATTAAAGAAAAAAAAATGAAATATCGCATGGTCATAAGTATTCAGACCCTTTGGTGTGACACTCATATTTAACTCACATGCTGTTCATTTCTTCTGGTCCTCCTTGAGATGGTTCTACTCCTTCATAGCAGTCCACCTTTGTTTAATTAAACTGTTTGGACTTGTTGATGAAAGGCACACACCTGTCTATAGAAGACCTTACAGCTCACAGTGCATGTCAAAGCAAGTGAGAATCATGAGGTCGAAGGAACTGCCCAAGGAGCTCAGAGACAGAATTGTGGCAAGGCGCAGATCCGGTCAAGGTTACAAAAGAAGCCTCTCCTCAGTGCAAGACATATGAAAGCCCGCATAGAGTTTGCCAAAATACACCTGAAGGACTCCCAGACTATGATAAACAAGATTCTCTGGTTTGATGAGACAAAGATTGAACTTTTTGGCATTAATTCTAAGCGGTATGTGTGGAGAAAACCAGGCACTGTTCATCACCTGCCCAATATAATCCCAACAGTGAAACATGGTGGTGGCAGCATCATGCTAATGAGAAATAAAATGAACTTTTTTTTTTTTATTTTAGCAAATGGCTGCAATGAAACAGAGTGAGAAATTTAAAGGGGTCTGAATACTTTCCGTACCCACTGTACATTGTATAATATAATGTCATGCATTGCTATAAATCCAGTTTACATCCTTAAAACTTGTTAGCAACAAAACTTAAGTAAAAGCAATGTCAACAGATAGTCAACAAGGACAGTTTTCACTTTGCATCATCTGCAAGTTCAATAACACCCTTTCTATTTTTTACTGCCTTCCACTTCCCACTGTCTTCAATAAGTGTGTCCTTTTCAGTTTGTCACCTTAAATATAATAAGCACAATATGTTGTTTTCTCAGGGGTACACACAAATTTACGAAACTTAAACAAAATTGATTATAAGGTAAAGGTGTCAATATTTGCCTTGAAAACAAGTGTAAACTGCACTTATGTAATTATAAGTTTAATATTGGGTTTTTAGATACAATATTTAGAGGCTAGCTAAAGGAACCTTCCAGCTAACTGCATTGATCTATTTGCCATAACTTATGGTCTTGTGGATTCTTATTTATTGCATCAATACACTGACTCCCTCACAAACTCATGCACAAACACAAAAACCACTACACCAGAGAAATAACTTCCTTGTTACAGTGCCTATGAACAGACCTGTATAATTTGCGCAGCATCCTTACAAAATGGTGACGGAGCATCATCTATCTCCATCAAACCAGAGGTAGTTATCAGATCTCTCTCTCTCTCTCTCTCTCTCTCTCTCTCTCCTTCTCCCTCTCTCTCTCTCTCTTGCTTTGATTTGAGAATAGAGTGTGTTAACGTGTCTGCGCATCTATTTACTCAATTTCTTCACAGTTTTGTGTACCATAATTTAACCACGGTTACGTTTTGGGAGTTTGTGAGAGAAAGACGGGAGAGTGCGTCTTTACGTGCATATTCACTTTTTTTGCTTTTTCGTATACGTGCATCTTTAATGTAGTCGCAAGAGGACACAAGCTAGTGTCTTATTGTGCCGATCCCAAGCCTGGATAAATACAGAGGGTCGGGAGGGGAAGGAAGGAAGGGAATCCAACGTAAAAGTTGTGCCAAATCAAACATACGAATCAAACCTAAGACTTTCATACCGGATTGGTCGAGGTTCGGTTTCACAACGACTACGATTGGTGCTGTTCACTGACAGGGTGCTGGTGGAAATTGGACTACTTTTGCTCAAAGAAGGAGAGGAGGAAAGTGTGTTCGTAGGAAGAGAGAGCTGAGATTTGAACTGGGTGTGCACATCTCCAAGGACCTGTTGTGGGACCGCAACACGGGCCAAAAAAACCCAATAGCGCTTCTACTTCCGCCGCAAACTGAGGAGAGCAAGAGCCCCACCCCAAAGCATCAAGAACATCCTGACTAGCTGCATCACTGTGTGGTACGGCCCCCCCCGTTTCCTGCCACAAGACCCTGCAGCGCATCGTGAAAGCAGCTGAAAAGATCACTAGTGTCTCTCCCTTCCCTCAGAGATATTTATAACACCCGCCTCACCCGCAAAGCTATCAGCATTGCAAGTGATCCCAACCACCCCTCTCACAGCCTTTTCAGCCTACAGCAATCAGGTAGGACACTGCCAAGTCTGCGGGCCAAAACCAGCAGGCTCAAGGACAATTTCTTTCACCAGGCGGTCAGGAAGCTCAACTCCCTCCCTGCTCTACCCCCTGCCACAGCCTTGAACTCTACCCTCACCCTGCCCTGCCCTCCCTCCAGACTACCTCAGGGACTGCGCACACGTCACTTACCCTACGTGATTAGAGGGTGTATAGAGATGTTTACCATACCTTTGTGTTTCATCTCATACTTTGTGCTGTACTGTCTGTTCTACTGCCCTGTGTTGTACTGCCTGTTGTACTGCCTTTGTTGTACTGCCTGAGTTGTACTGCCTGTTTACCGTGGGTCAGAGAGGAATGCAATATCATCTGTGCTATATGTCTTGCATATATGGTACACTTGACAATAAGGTTGACTTTGACTTTTTCTCAGTGAAATTGAAAAGGTGCACTATACCCTCAACCCCCGTCCTCCCCTTGGCTGACCCGATTAACAGAGATCATATTGAACGCACTGTCGTATCTCAGCAGCGAGGTCCTGGAGAAGGAGCTGTTGCGACATGGTCGGCTCCTGAGTCCTGTCAAATGTTCCCGCTCGGCAATACCACTCAGGCATGTTACGCCTTCTGGAGACAAGTTACGATGATCCATAATTGGATCAATGAAGAGTTGAATCTCACGCTCACGTTTACGACTAATTACTATGATTTAACGGTTTATGTCACCAGTGAGTGCATAAAATGTTTCAAGTGTGAATGGGAGGGACATCTCATGCATAACTGTCCGAAAGGAGAGGATGTGCGTTGGCTGTCAGTTGCTGAGGGGCGGGCAGTTGCGACCGCGGGGGTTCCGGCGGCGGGGGCCGCCACAGTGGCTGGCTACTGTGGTTGCCGCAGAGACGGTGGTTGCAGCTACTTACGGAGCTGTGGCAGCCTCGGATGCTGCGGCCCGGGCTCTGAAACTCCATTCCCCGCTGGGTCACCAGCTGCCGACTCGGAGCCGCGGAATAACACAAAGGAATGCAGATGACAGCGCAAAGGTTAAACAGCCGGGGGGCGCAATCACACTAATGGCTTCCAGTACTGCTGTCCTGATTTCACAATCGCAGCCTTGTGAGTTTCCAACTCCACCCCCAGTGGAATCGCCGACCATCAACCCGGAGCCACAGAGTAACACGCAGAACACGGCTAACAGCACAAAAAATGGAACGAATGATTTGGTGAAGGCTGAGGGAGCCAAAGAGACCGCTGTCAGGATGATTAAACAGTCACTGGCCGCCAACCCAGGGCCACAGAATAAAACGGAGGCTGAGGTGGCCAGAGAAACAGCCGCCAATGTGGTAAACTAACGCAAGAATAAAGCAAATTGCTAAAGAAAAACCTGAGACACCTACTGATACAAGTAGCTGAGAATGAAATTAACAAGTCTGAAAGAGGCCGTAACAGAAAAATTTGATTTTCAAAAAATTAAAAAAAATCCTGCAAGACACAAAAGGTTCGAGGGTCAAAGTAGAAAATGTCTTTCCTGACCTCAACATGATTCTGGTTAGTGTGATTTTTTATTAAAAGAATCAAGAAAGAAGTGACCAACCAGTTTTTAAAGACCAAGAGATTTATAGATTGAAGACACTAATGACAAACGTAAAAGGGGTGATTGCGGAGAACGGATAAACTTTGGTTTGTTTTGTTTTTATTTTGTGTTTTGTTTAAAAAACCTGTATTGTATTTTTTTAGTTGAATAGATATTAAAAAGTTAGATGTGTTCTTTTTTCAGGAAACGTACAGTACTATTGAAATTCCTACTATTGTTTGCTTTTGAGATGTGAATTCCTCTTTGCGTGAATCTCTTTTGGATTTTGTGTCAACATGATTATCTTGTAATTTGACTTTTATGAATAAACGTAATTTTACAAATCAATCAAAACTCTTTCTCTCTCAAACACACACACACACACACACACACACACACACACACACACACACACACACACACACACACACACACTTTCTCTCTCATTCGTTCTCTATCTAATAGCCACCTGAGGTGTAATCAGTTAAATCAGCTAATTAGTTTGCTCCTTTCGAGCATCACTTCCTCATACTCTCGCTATAAAACAACTCCTCTTTAGGGAAGCCCGCTCATTATACATGAACCAATTAAACTGTCCCACAGGGAGTCAGAGGTCACTGGTTAATCAATCAGAAGGAGCAGTGACTGTTGTAGTTATCAGATTGTGCTATCACCCAGGAAGTGGGGAGGCAAGGGTATACTTACGTGCAGAGCAGTCTGTAACATATCACAAGTCTATCAAAAGTAAGAGAAGCAAGCAGACCCAAATATTTCAAGTGAGATGCATTAATCTGAAAAGATAGCAACGTGAAACAAGGAAGTTGCAAAACTTCATATAAACAGAGAGAGGGGGAGGATGACAGTGAACACAGCAGAAGGATCTAATGCGAACAAAGCCACTGACTAAAAGCACAATTAACATCAAAAGTTGAGATCATTCTTTGCAGAAAAAAAAAAAAAGTTTTTTTTTTTTTCAAGACAGAGAGCAGTGCATTAGAAGCAAACACGAACAGTGAGCTGTCTAAACTGAAAGGCCAACTCTGTAGTGGTAGTCTTCTACCATGGAGGCCCTTTCAAGTTGAGGCCTTTTAAGCAAGGATCACACTGGTGTACTTTTCCTAACCAATTTCGAAATTTAATTGAATGCATCAGGACAGAGCATCCACACATTCTATACCCTCACCCTGCCCTCCCGCAGCACCCCCCCCCCCGTCAACTCAGGGACTGCGCACACGTCTCAAATCCCAAACCTGCACAGACAAGACTTGAAAATTATAGTGCACCACACATGCCAGGATTTAATTAAGATTCAGATGCCCGAGGGACCAATGACTGCACAACATCAGTAGATCTCATTGCTTAATGCTGTGACACATGAAAAGTGGAAGTGTAATCATCCAGATTCAAAATCTGAAATACCACCCTTGCCTGAAAATGGCAGGGCAGCATTGGGTAAAGAAGGGTAAAGAACAGTGGTATCGATCTTAAAGTTTGCCCCCAGTATAATATACTTAAGGGAGAAAAAAACATTCACATTATTCACACATCGTTTTGTGTCCCAGTCTTTTCTTGAACAGAAAGAGAGCAGGATCTTGGGTATGCAGAAAAGAAAAGTTTTATTCTTTTCCACGACCAAGGAAAAAATGATGAGGATGTAATTCTGGAATTTTATTAGAATTATCTATGCCTCTGTGTATGTAATACTTTTACTGACTGGTTTTATCCAATCCCTGCTGCCGTTTAAAGGCCCTTGACAAAAACATGACGTGTAACAGCGTACATTATTTCAGAAAAGTCGTCCTTCCCATAAGGCTGTATCAATGAATTGTGCCGTCAAAGCACTAGGGAATGGTAGATGAAATAAAACTGCTGCGAAAGAGCATGACTGATGCCGTACATGACAGACAGGCCTTAGAGACATGAAAGCAACACCTCAAATCCACCCCACCCACTCTTCACAGACATCCAGCCACACATGCTTGTTTTCACTGACATACAGTACATACAAAATGCTTAATGTCAAATGAAAATAAAAGCATACACTGATGACATCTAAGAATTTATCAAGTGGAGTAAAGAGGAGCAGAGACAGCATCTGAAAAGTGCGTTTACTTGGCCTGTCATTTATCCAATATCCTTCCAACTATCTTACTTCCTACAGAGAAATCAAACCTTCAACTCACTTTTCTCTTGATGAGAGCATCACTTATGTCATGTTGCAGCGATACACCCATCTCATCCTCACAAAGCAGATATTTAAACACACAGCAAGAAGGAAAACTGACAAGGCAGCTGTTGCTAAAAAATAACTACAGTACCTCATTTAGGCTTAGTTCAAATCACTGCTACTGTTGCAAGAATAACGTGTGTGTGTGTCAAGTTAAACACACACATAAACACACATTTGCCACAAGTGAATCAAGACTGGGGCCATTTGCAGCAAAAAAAAAAAAAATCCACCTGGAATAGAGCAGTGAATGCAACTGCACAGCCTGGCTATACGATTCTGACACACACAAACCCCACCTCATGCCTGTCAGTCCACTGGGATAGGCTCTAGCAACCCCTGTGACCTGTGAAAGTGTAAGAAGCGGTTTGGAAAATGCATGATACATAAATCCTGAATTTCACTTATACTGACTGAAAAGCACAACCGATACCCACAACATCCAGTAGCTTCTACGCACACCTGAACTCTCCGTGTCTGTGCCTTGTCAATTCACACACTACATCATCCTGACTGAAACTGACATGACTGACTGGTCTGATTGCCATCTACCCCCACCCCCAAGCTCTGGATCGTGCAAGTACTAGTGACCATGAGTGAGAGCAAGATCGAAGTAATGAAGTGAAGAGCTTTGTTGTCACAGAGTTAATCAAAGATAACCATGCAGGGCCACCTCTTCCTACAATCCAGTCTAGGTGACCCAGGCCATAATTAGTCTGAGACTCTAATTCTGATAGCAGAAAATTACCGAACTTCATTAGGCTTTCCTCTACACCCTTATTCCTACCATACAAAAACCTTTTCTGAATCCAAACCACTAAAACTGCTCCAACATGAGTCAGAGCCACTGCACAAGAAAAAAATAATGGATAGTTTTGTCTACAAATACTCCGACATAACCAACAAAGAGAGCACTCATTTACATATATTCATCTAAAAAATAATTCACAAATTGGCACTGAAATTATTGTTGCTACATTGAAAGATTAATAATTGATTAGGTGCTTCTATTAATCAGTATTTACTGCCTTCTGAGGGCGGGTTTTTTGATTGGATCTATTCTCAGTGGAATAGTGCCCTCTAAAGGCCTTCTACAGACCTACAGGCCTTGAGGAAGGCCTATGTCTGATTGGTTGTACACTAAAATAACTAGTCCATCATAACAGGTATGAAGTTACCTTAATTTCTTTTCAATTTGAAATTGCACCAGTCAGATCTGAAAAGTTGTTCAGTCCACCCAAACATTTCCCAAGTCATTCAGTGGATTTATGTCAGGCTCAAGCATTCATTCGCTGATGCCTGTAACCATTTTTCTGTGTTGCAAACGTGTCTACACCCAATTCTTCACCACCCCTTATAAACCTATGTGTGCAGATGAAAAACGGCGGCAGAAAAATAAAGTCGCAAAAGCAAATATGTTTTTAATGAGCCACTCCATTAGTCTGGTGATACGAGAACATAAAAATACAAATTAGGAATAAAATGAGATAGGGATGCTTGAAAAAATGCGGCCAAAGACAAAGGGGGAAAACAGGAGGAAAGGCTAACAGAAAAACAAAAGAAGGTTAAGGACAGAGAAAAGGGAAAGAGGCACAAGGAGCCAGGAAGGACAATAAGTGTGTTTGCATGTACATGTGTATGTAGAGCAGTGAATGCAGCTGCGCAGCCTGATGCTAGTCATGTTATATACAATGAATACAGTCTACTGCCCTCAGGAAGAAGATACAAGGTACCACCTTTCATGAAGGTAAGACTAAAAAAGCCCTTTGTCCATCAATCAACTTTAATGCTCAACCAGGAGAAAAACCGAAGTTAGGCTGAGTGGGGGACAAGTGCTGTTGACTATTCTGTTTCCATGTTATGAATATGTGTCATGTCAATGTGTGTGATATACTGTATGTTCTTCTTTGTTGCATAAAACGGCTGCTGGGTCGCAAGACAAATTTCAGCACTGCTGACAAATAAAATTCATGTCATGTTATAGGAGTGCTGGTGATTCTTGGACGTGGAAGCACTGTATACTGAAACCAATATTACCATAATAAAATAGCCAATTCTATTCAGACAGTAATTAGGAGCATGTACATGAAAATTGTCCCCAAACATTGTAAGCATTGATGGAAGAAAATAGTCAACTGTTCAGTGTGTACTGTGTGATCAGACCTTCCCTTTCAACAACAATGAAAAGAGCCTTTAATGATAATGCACTTGATAAAATCTCTCATAATGGCACACATTTTCTTCAGCCACATGAAAAGTCATTATGGAACTAATGGTGTTCTCCAAAATGTCAAAGCAAAAGCATAAAGAGAGTGAGGAAAGAAGAAAAAAGAACAAAGCCAGGCAGTGTGAGGCACAAACACTGGATGGAAAGTCCATTTAACGTGAGGAGACTTATGACTATGGAAATACTAACAGAAGGCATCATGATATGGACACGTTGAATTCCTTAGACTTGAATGGTTATGCTAAATTTAAAAATTATGAGCTGTTTTCAGGCACTGGATTAAAAGTCACCATACCCGTGGTGGGTAGTCAGGGCCAGCAAGGCCTTCTCTGTTGGCCCGACTACTAAAAGTATATTTTAATGTATATGTCTGTATATGTGTGTGTGTGGTGTGTATATATATATATATATATATATATATATATATATATATACAGGTAGTCGTCGACTTACGACCGCGATTGGGACCGACAGATCGGTCGTAACTCGACTTGGTCGTAAATCGACTCTTACGTAAAAATTAAATCCAGCAGCGCTGGTTCTTGGCTGGGGGTCGTCCGGATGGTCAGCTGGGGCAGCGCGTAGGTTGTGTAGCTCATTGTGAGCTTTGTCTGAATTGTTTGTTTCTTTTTCTCCTCATAAATTTCACGATATGGACGGAAAGTGTCATTTGCCATCCGTTCAATCCTTGCAAATGTTTCTATGTTCTATGTCCATTTCTTCAAAGTGTGCACGGAGTTTATTTAACAGGGAAAAGCCTTCTGACAAGCCTTTGGTGGTGAACATTTTTTTCTGTTTCCTCCTCTTCTCTCTCTGCTTCTCTTCTCTCTTCTTCTTCCACTCTTTCTTCTTCCAGCGCGATCAGTTCTTCATACAGCGCGATCATTCGTGAGTTCTCCAAGGAGAGGTTTTTTGCCAGTTTCACTATTTTCTCCCGAATCTGATCAAGTTCTTCGTCACTTTCAAATCCAGCAGAAGAGTTCACGTAACACTTGACAGTTTTTCTATACGCCATTCATACATTTCTCCGTCACAGCCTCCTAAGCAGCCCAGCCCATCAGTAGTGGGCTGGGCTATTGATCTCAGTGTGACTGAACAGCGTGTGTGCGCCGTGGGGACTGAAGAGAGCGCGGGAGCCTCAGAGCGTGAGTACTGTGGCTGGAGGGAATGCCCGCGTTACCCGGACATTGTGGTCGTAAAGTCGATCGGTCGTAAGTTGCATAGGTCGTAAGTCGACGACTACCTGTACATACACTGTTGCGGTTACGTCTGTCATCCACACAACAACGCAGATATCCTGGAAAAAACGTATGCGTTGTGTGGACAATGTTACCAAAACTTTTTCTATCCAGGGCACGTCTCCCTGCGACGAAAACCGCTGTGATGTGTGTGTGTGACCTGTGTCTACATGAACACACAGAATGGAGTTAAAACCGGCTATTTTCTGACGTATAACAGCTCAAAGACACATTGATAAACATGCTTTCTTCTTTTATGAGTCATAAAGTTTACATATTTATTCATTCATTCTTTATTCATCATTCATTCATCATGTTCCTAGCCGACGCCAGTTCTGGGTCAGACCAGGTTGTGCTGCCTGCTGGTGGGAGAACTCTGATGGAGGTCGTCCTCCAGGAGGAATAGTGTGAATTTCCACATGTCCCGGACCCGTTTTCGGAGTTGTTATGCTTATAAACGTGTTGATCAACGCACTTATGCGCTAATTGTGGACATGGCCTGAATCAGATAGTGGTTCGGTTTGTGCCGCGAGTTTTGACAGCGATATAAGGTGGTACTTTTCTAAAGCAGGGAAATACTGTCAAAAAAAAAAAAGAAATCACATGTCCTGCCAAAGTGGCAAAAATGTTTTAAATAAAATCCAATGATATGACCCAAGTATAATCACTGGCTATACCTCAATGTTACAAAAGCACAATCATTGTCCATACCCTAACCACCCTCCCCCTACTGTATTTTCCTCATGTCTAAATGATCATTTTCCATACTGCCGCTGTGTGTGTGTGTGTGTGTGTGTGTGTGTGTGTGTGTGTGTGTGTGTGTGTGTGTGTGTATTGTATACATGTGCAAGCATTTGGAGTGAAACGAAAGTACCTTCCCTATGAGAATTATTGATAGATTTGATTTTTGATTTTTT